>NW_006921607.1:1589781-1595721 GCF_000298275.1 Orycteropus afer afer
ATAGATAACACATTGGAAGGGCAAAGGAGAAGAATTGATGCGATGGAAGACAGAATTAATGAGATGGAAGAAAAATACCTGAATACTTCTTTACAAAAATTTAGTGAACTTGAAGATAGATCAACAGAAAATTTCTCAACTGAAGGGCAAAGAGAAAAGACTGGGAAAAAACGGAGCATCCAGTATCTGTCAGACCATGTCAAATGATCTAACATAGTATAACTGGAGTTCCCAAAGGAGAGGAAAGATAAAATGAATCTGAAAAATATGAGTTGAAAATGTCCCTAAAAGTTTCCAATTAATGGGAGACATCAATCCACAGATCCCAGAAGCTCAACAGACCTCAAAAAGGATACAAATGACTTCAAACATGTGAAAATGATCATAAACTTGTGCAGGGATCTCTTGTGAAAAATCTACAAATGTTAAAGAATTTCACTTTCAACAACCAAAATTCATTTAAATGCAATGCTCATTACTTGAGTCTGTAGAAAATTGTTAAATCTGTTTTCTTCTCCCTTCTCTTACTCAATTGCTCATAGCCCCTAAACGTTTCTAAAACCCCTTTTTCCTCCACTACCCAAATACTTCTGTTCACTGCTCTTTTCCCTTGGCTAAAACCCATAATTTTACAGCCAGAATTGGTGCCTAAGCTTTAATTTCCACTGACCAACCACTGCTGGCAGCTCTAGGATGGCCAGAGAGCCCATGGCTCCATGTTTCCTGGTCTTTTGTTAGATCCTACAGAGGAAAAATAGAGTCTTCTGAGAAACATATTTTTTTCTTTTTCTGTTTTTTTTCGTGAAACATTCTTTACAGAGGAACTGCACAAGTACTCACAGACATACTGATTATACTACAACAAAATGCTACTTTTCCATCGATGAAGGTGTTAGAAATTTTTAAAGGGTAGGGAGGGTGAAGTTGTCAACTACCTGAGACTAAAAATCAGGCCTTATTCTATGGAATAGGTAAAATGCCTGTTTGGAGTGAGCACTTAGCATCCCTAGCCGGCAATTTCAGTCTAATAATTCACACCAAGAAATAAAGGTGTCAGCAAAAACTTAGTCCCAGATATGTTCAGTGATGCATTCATTGTTTATAAAAACAAAACAAAGAAGACAAAGTAAATCTTCAGCCACAGGGACTTGATTAAATGAATCCATTCAGTAGCACATTACACTGCCATTAAAGATGGGGTTATAGAATTGGATTTGATTTGGAAAGATTTTCATCTTTCCAAAGTATGTTAGGTGAAGAAAGTAAAAAAGCAGCTATGTTTCCATCTTTGTAAAACAATTTGTATTTCTATGTTTAAGACACTTGAGGTGGTATTCTTATTGGTCGTTTTTATATTTTTACTTATTTATACTTTCACTTTTATTATGTAATTTTACAATATTGAAATTGAGCTCCTTTTTCTCCTTGGTCGGTCTCCTTGGGTTTTTTTTTTTTTAAATTAATTTATTTATTTCATTGTTGTTTTCTTAAACAAATACACATTCCTTGAATCCCTATTCTATTTCTCAGAAACTGTGCTTGTGCTAAAGTCACAAATGGGCAGACACTGTCCCCACCCATACTGTTTAATGGATAAGATGGGCACTTAGGACAATAACAACAACATAATGGAGTGAGTACTACAATAGCAATGGGAGCATAGAGGATAAGGGGATAACGGTGCCTGGGAGTGCTCAGAATTGCTTCACAGAGGAGTTGGAGAAGGGGCTAATACGACCATTCCAGGCACAGGGATGGAGCCTGCCTGAAAGCCTTAGGATCCCTTTTGAACATCACAAGAAGCTCCTCAAATGTGGGTGCCTTCCGTTGCCTAGCTCTTAAACCAGCTCCTGCCCTGGTTTGGTGATGGTGTCTGGATATGGACTTCAAGCTACCCTAAGAGGTACTTCTACTGGGTACCAGCCTAGCTAGGAATTCTGTCTGAAGTTTGGCGCGTCCTTGCCCACTGGCCAAGGGCCAAGTTACACTGGTGTGGTTCTTGGTGTTTTTAAACTTTTGCTGCTTATCTGACCTTGATATCTATCTAGGCCTGGCCTCTGGATTTGGCATTGAAGAGTATGAGTGGATACTTTTCCCCTTTTCATCATCAGATCTACCTGACAAACTTTAACTACATACCACAATATCCATTTCCACAAAAACAAGGTTCGTGTCAGGGAGAAGTGTGAGGATAGTGTATCTGGTGGGAAGCACACAGGCTCTGGGTATCTCCTATCTAGAATATTTCCATATTTGCTGCTTGTTAGCATCGTGTCCTTAAGCAGATCATTTTACTGCTTCATGCCTCAGTCTTCTCATCTATAAAATGGGCATAGAGAAATACACAAGGTTGTTAAGAAGATTAAAAAGGACTATATATAAGTAAGAATATATAAAAAAACAAACAAACAAACTCACTGCTGTCAAGTCGGATCTGACTTATAGCGACCCCTTCTTGGGTTTCTGAGGTAGTATCACTATGGAAGTAGATTGCCCAACCTTCCTTCTGAGGAGTGTCTAGTGTATTTGAACTGCCAGCCTTCTGGTTAGCAGTCAGATGCCTTCAGCACTAGGCTACCAGAGCTCCTGTAAGAAAGAATACTTCATATCTAATGCTAGTTATATTTTAAGTAATGAGAATTCATTGCATCTTCCATTTCACTCAGAGCCTAGACCTGAAAGCAGTATTTAACAATTCATTCTGATTATGTTATACTGTAATTAACACTGACACATCCACCTTCCTCAGGGAAATTTTTTGAGAGCAGCATGCACCTCTCTTCTTCTGTATATCCCCGAGAGCACACACTATTTTTCACCTAGAAGAGAGCCAGAATTCTACTACTCTACCTCTGCTTCCTCTCATAGACAGGAACCAAGGCAGGCTGGTAAAATGGAAACATGCTTTCTGACTTCCAAACAGAATTGAAAATAAATAAATAAAGTGTATTCTTTAAAAACCAAAACCACTGCCATCAAGTGGATTCCAACTCATTGTGACCTCCTTTGGGTTTCCAAGGCTGTAAATCTTTACGGAAGTAGATTGCCCAGTCTTCCATCTGCAGAGTGACTGGTCGGTTTGAACTGCCAACCTTGTGGTTAGCAATAAAATGTCTTAGGCACTACACCACCAGAGCAGCTTATTATTATTGATTTTTTTGTTGTTGTTTTTAAGTCTCACAAAGTGAAGCATTCAGGTGTAGCCCAAGGGCTTAGAGCCCAGCAAGGGAGTCACAGATCCACTACTTGGCTGGACAGCCTCAGACTTGGCTTCCCCGTGGCCAGTGTTGTGCGTTGTGGGTGTGAGCGAGAGAGGACACAGATGTCAGGAAGGCAAGTGGAAACCCAGATGCTCTCACAGCCAACTTCAGGCAGGCCAACCTTAGGCAGGCCTGCAGTAGAGACAGAGACTTGCAAGTATTGAAGACATCCAGTGTGAAGTCCTGGGAATAAGTACTTTATACAGATTATTTCATTTCATTCCTGTAATCACTTTGTAAGGTAGACAGTTTTCACGCCATTGCACGATGAGACATTTGAGGTTCAGAGAGGTTAAGTCCTCTTTTGTGGTCACACAGCCAGTAAGAAACAGAGTAGAGGTTACAGCACAGGTCTTTCTGATTCTAAACATACTGTTGGTGCTAAGATGTGGGTAGCAGCCAGCTTGAGATGGGGAGTGGATGGGGAGCCAGAAGAGTCAAACAGATATTGAGGGTCTGTGGTTAGAATGTTACTTATAAAAGCAAGGAGTGTACGCTGCTCTGTAGTGTAGGAAAATGCGTGGTAAAAACCAGCACCAAAGTGGGAAGACTGTGCTGGACCCAGAGGGCACTGTATCACCTGATAGCAGTGGTCCAGGAACCCAAACCCCGAAGACCTGGTTCACAGGACCAAGGTACAGCAGTGGAATTGCAGGGCAGTCTGACCCAGGCAATTACAGATTATAAATTACAAATATATACATATTTGTGTATATAAGGTAAATATGTAAAATTAGGATGAGGGTCTATTTTCTCTAAATGATGTTAACATTATTTTTATTCTATATTTCCTGAGTTTTCTGTAATAAACATAAAGTTTGGTTTTGGGCGGAGGAGGAGATTTTTTGTATTTTTAATGATTGAAACAGAAAAGATCTAAAACTGCAGCTTCTGGAAGAACCACTTGTTTCTGCCCATCTAGTACCTCTCTGCAAATTTGACCTTGGCCTTCTGCTGGCCCTTATGTTTAACAGCAGGATCTGTGAGGACATCCTTGTTTATGACAGTTTTGTCCATGAGATACCCATAGAGTACCTTGAGGGCATGAGATAATTATGGTCATAAACTTTCACAAAAGACTTGGTCTTCGGCTTCATGGCAGTGTTCTTCTTGCCCATTGGCAGCTGTCACTTTGCACATATAGCTGTGGATTCCAAACATCGGAGTACAGCTATAGGGGCTGTTTGAGGTGCCATCACGAATGTTCATGATGACAGCTTTGCGTCCACAGTACCAGCCAGCCAAGACCAGCACCCCCTCTTCCAGAGATTTCATGAATTTGTCCATTTTGATGATAACCACCCAAGCCAACAGCAGAAATCTTTATTTTTAAAGTTTTAAAGGACTTTTTATTATTAAAATAAAACACTCAGAAAACTAACGTACAACTAAGTTAATTACTATAAAGAAAAGCAACAGAACCTCGCCAGCTGCTCCAAAAGCAGTCTATTTTCTATTGAAGCCAACCCCTTTTTTCCTCTCCCTAAAGAATAACACTGTCATGGATTCTGTGGTAATCACTCTTTCCTTGCCTTTGAGATTTTATAATCCAAATGTACTTCCATAAACACTGTAGTTTAGCTTTGCCTACTTTTTTAAAAATCTGTAAGTTCCCACTCTATCTCTTTGTTCTCTCCTATTAGTTGAAGAAACCAAATAATTTGTCTTATAGTTGCCCTCAGTTGGGATTTTGTTGATTGCATTTCTGTAGTATAGTTTAACACTTTCCTTGTCTTCTCTATTTTCTGTTCATTGGTAATTGAATACAGAGGTTTAATACATTTCAGGATTGATTTTTGAAGAAAAGACTACTTCCTAGAGAGTACTGGGTCTTTCTCAAGAGGCATATAATGTCTGATTGATTCTTTTTTTGTTTTGTGAGCAGCCATTGATCACAATCCTTAGATCTTTAGTTCATTAGATATTTAATTTGCTGTTACAAAATAGTAATTTTCCAAATCTGTTATTCATTCTTCATTTTTTTTCAAATTGTTATTTGGGTGAAAATTTACAGAGCGAATTCACTTTCCATACAGCAGTTCACATACACTTTGTCTCATGACATTGACCACAATTTACTATTCATTCTTCATTTATATTAACTTCTCTAAAGAAAAATGAGGAGTTCTGGTAGCCTAAGGCATATGACCGCTAACCAGAAGGTTGGTGGTTCAGACACACCAGCTGCTCCGCAGAAGCAAGACTGGGCAGTCTACTTCCATAAAGATTTACCACCTTGGAAACCCAATAGGGGTCCTGTGAGTTGGAATCAACTCAATGAAAATGAGTTTGGTTTTGATTTTTTTGGTAAAGAAAAATGCTCAACATGCTATTTGATTAAACAGTAGTTAAGTTCATATAGGAAAAGCAAGATGAACGCTTCAAGGCTTGCTTTTATTTATGTTTATAAAATATAATTAGTTCCCTATCATTTTCCAAAAGTGACTGATTTCACTTTTTCATAGATTTCAACATACTTGATGTGTTTCTATCCATTACAGCTGTTATCTTTATTGATGCTCACATTGTTCCGTCTTTGGGCAGTATGCTTCTGTCAAGATGGTTCACAGATCCTTTTAACACAATCTCAATAGACTTTAATAACTTCCTTGCTATGTGCTGTGACAGGATGTTCTGGGTTATCTTGTATACTTCTCTCTTTTTTTTTTTTTTTTTAATT
>NW_006921607.1:1596138-1597283 GCF_000298275.1 Orycteropus afer afer
TTGTTCTCCCTCTCTATCCAGGATCTCCTACATAGACCCCCTCTGGGTGGTTGACAGGCACCATCTAGTTCTTCTGGTCTCATAGTCATATAGGCTGCAGATCGCATGGTGTACCAGTTGCTAGGACTAATTCTTTTCATGAATCTTAGGTTTTCTTCATTCTTCTTCGCTCTGGATGAGGAGAGACCCATCATTGCATCTAGATGGCACCTTGCAAGCTTTTAAGATCCCAGTCGCTACTTGCCAAAGTAGGAGGTGAAACAATGTTTTGTGTAGTATGTTGTGCCAATTGAGCTTGATGTCCCCTGTGACTATGGTCCCAATCCTGCAGGTTCAACTACTTGGTCCCACTGGGTAGCTAGCTGTCACCACAAACTTCCCTTTGTCAACTCTGCTATACACTTGGGAATTCTGATCATTCAGATAAACTTATAGGACAGTTGTCTGCCAACCTTATACATGGTCTTGGGTATACTCCCTGCTTCGTAGACATACCTACTAGTTCAGCCTGTCCACCCATCTATCCACCTGTATACCCATGTTTGCCTTCACTGACAACACGATAGGTATGTGCAAAAGGGTTCATCTTTGTTGTCTGTACCTCCCATGTACCTATGTCTTCCTCTTCCTCAGTGCCACCATGTTGATCACTCACATTTGGTACATTGCCCTTCTCTTCACCGAAATCAATACTTACCTCTACCTATCTAACAGTATTCTCGACACACCTCCCCAGTAACCAACAAAGAAAATTTCCTTCCATAGATGAAACTTTCCTTGACTTTTACAATAACAGACTAATGCAATATTTGTCCTTCTGTGACATTATCACTCAGCATAATGTCCTCCAAGTTCATCCATGTTATGCGGTGTTGTTCAGATTCTATGGTATTCTTTAGGGTTGCGTAGTATTCCATTGTGTGTATGTACCATAGTTGGGTTATCCGTTGCTCAGTTGATGGACACCTAGGTTGTTTCCATCTTTGGGCTATTGTAAATAGTGCTGCAATGAACATGGGTGTGCACATGTCTGTTCTTGTCATGGCTTTCACAGCTTTAAGATATATACCTAGTAATGGAATGGCTGGGTCAAATGGTATTTCTAATTCCAACTTTTGAAGGAATCGCCATACTGCTTTCCACAG
>NW_006921607.1:1599178-1619520 GCF_000298275.1 Orycteropus afer afer
TAATGAATAATTTTCTTGATATATTGTTAGAGTCTGTTGGCTAGGATTGCATTGAAGATTTTTGCATCTATGTTCATGAGGTATATTGGTCTGTACTTTTCCTTTTGAGTGATGTCTTTGCCTGGTTTTGATAGCAAGGTTATGGTTGCTTCATAAAATGCAAGGGAGGATTGCATCCTTTTCTGTGTTTTGGAATAGTTTTAGTAGGATTGGTGTCAGTTCTTCTCAGTTAGGTAGAATTCTCCAGTGAAACCGTCTGGGCCAGGACTTTTTTTTTGGTGGTGATTTTTTGATAACCTGTTTAATTTCTTCTTTTGTTATGGATCTGTTCAACTTTTCCACATCACTCTCTGTTAGTTTAGGTAAGTGGTGTGTTCCTAGAAATCTGTCCATTTCTTCCAGATTTTCAAATTTGTTGGAGTACAGTTCTTCATAGTATTCTGATACTATCCTTTTTATTCCAGTTGGTTCTGTTGTGATGTCACCTATTTTCTTTCTTATCCATGTTATTTGTATTCTCTCCCTCTTTTCCTTTGATTGATTTGCCAGTGGTTTGTCAGTTTTATTGATTTTTTCAAAAATCCAGCATCTGGTGTTGTTGGTTTTTTTCTATTGCTTTTCTATTTTCTGTTTCATTGATTTCTGCTCGAATCTTTTTTTTGTGTGTGTGTGTGATTTGGGTGAAAATTTACAGAGCAAATTCATTTTCCATACAGCAGTTTACGTACACTTTGTCTCATGACATTGACCACAATTCACCACAATGCTACAGCTCTCCTCCCACTTCTTCCTGACAGTCACCTCTTCCCTGGGTCCATCCCTCCATTCACTCCTGCCCTCTGAGCTGTCTCCCTGTGCATAAACAGCCCTTCTTTCTCCCATGATTGTTCTCTCCAAAGAATGTATTTACCTCAGGTAAATATTCACTCCTATGCCTGTCTTTTGCTTGGCTGGAAGCCACAGGTGTGAGTTCAATTCTAGACCTGAAGGGCAGCTAGAGGTCATAGTCTCACTTGGTTCCACCAGGCTCTATCAGACTGTCAAACCTGGCCCTCCCTTTTTTTTTTCCAAATGATTTTGAGTTTTGTTCTACATTGTTCTCCCTCTCTATCCAGGATCTCCTACATAGATCCCCATCTGAGTGGTTGACATTAGTAGCTGGGCACGATCTAGTTCTTCTGGTTGCATAGTCGTATAGGCTGCAGATCGCATGGTGTAGCAGTCACTAGGACTAATTCTTCCCATGAATCTTTAGTTTTCTTCATTCTTTGCTCTGGATGAGGTGAGACCTATCATTGCATCTAGATGAATGCTTGCAAGCTTTTAAGATCCCAGTCATTACTCACCAAAGTAGGAGGTAGAACAATGTTTTGTGTAGTATGCTACGCCAGTTGTGATTTCTGCGTGAATCTTTATTATTTCCTTTCTTCTGGTGACTGTAGGCTTTTCTGGCTGCTATTTTTCTAATTGTTGGAAATGTTGGTTTAAAGTATTGATTTTGGCTCTTTCTTCTTTTTTGATGTTTGCATTTATTTCTATAAATTGGCCTCTGATCACTGCCTTTGCTTTGTCCTGAAGATTTTGGTATGTTATGTTTTCATTCTTATATGATTCAAGGAATTTTTGAATTTCAATTTTTATTTCTTCTCTTACCCAGTCTTTCTTAAGGAGGGTGTTGTTCAGTTTCCATGTGTTTACTCTTTTTACATTGATCTTCCTATTGTTGATTTCTAATTTGATAGCATTATGATCTGAGAAGATACTTGGCAGTATTTCAGTGTTTTTATATTTATGAAGGCTTGCTTTATGGCCTAACGTATGGTCTATCATGGAAAATGATCCATGTGCACTGGAAAAGATTGTATATTGTGCTGTTGTTGGGTGAAGTGCTCTATAGATGTCTATAAGGTCAAGTTGGTGGGTTGTATTGTTTAGCTCTTCTGCATCTTTATTGAGTTTCTTTTCATTTGTTCTATCTTTCATTGAAAGTGGTGTATTAAAATCTCCCACTATGACTGTGGAGTAATCTATTTGACTTTCAACTCTTTTAAAGTCGGATTTATGTATTTTGGGGCTCTTTCATTGGGTCCATAGATATTTATTATGGTTATAGCTTCATGTTCAGTTGATCCTTTAATTATTATATATGTCCTTCCTTGTCTCATATGGTGGTTTTTGTCATAAAGTCAATTTGATCAGAAATTAATATTGCCACTCTTGCTTTTTTATGGTTGCCATTTGCTTGATATTCTGTCTCCAACCTTTGATTTTTAGTCTATTTTTGTCTTTGTCTAAGGTGTGTCTCTTATAGACAGCATATTGATGGGTTTTGTTTTCTTATCCAATCTACAACTCTCCATCTCTTGAGTGGTGCATTTAATCCATTAACATTCAGTGTAACTATTGACAAATATGAATTGGTTGCTGTCATTTTGTTGTGTTTTTTCATGGTGTCCCTGGTTTTTTTGTTCCATATTATTTTCTGTGCTGAGCTCATTATATTTATGAATCATGTTATCATTTCCTTTGTTGCTGTTGTTTTAGTATTTGCTGAATATTTGTGCTTGTCCTCTTTTTTATTGTGATGTGAAGGTTTATCATTTTTCTTTCAGGTTACCCTGTGATTTATAATTTTCTCCCCAAGATTAGAATAGTCCATTTTGTCTTGCAACTCTCGTGATTTCCTCACCACTTAGAAGTTCTGTAACTACACAGTATTTTCCCTCTTTTTGTTTGTAGTTGTCCTCACTTGCCAATTGATGTCTCTGGTTCTCTGTTTACAATCTTGTAAGCTTATTTTACTTTGGATATGTCCATGGCTGTGGTTTCTGGGTTATGTCCTCTTGTGTATTAATGGTCAGTTGTTATTTGCTATTTTTGGTTCTCAGTTCAGAGGACTCCCTTTAGTATCTCTTGTAAGGTTGGTGTGGTTTTAACAAATTCCTTTAATGTCTGCTTATCTGGAAATCTCCTCATTTCACCATCATATTTGAGGGACAGTTTTGCCAGATATGTAATTCTTGGCTGAAAATTTTTCTCTTTCAAGGTTTTATATATACCATCCCATTGCCTTCTCGCTTACATGGTTTCTGCTAAGAAATCAGAGCTTATTCTTACTGGTTGTCCTTTGTGAATAACTTTTTGTTTTTCCCTTGCTGATTTCAAGATTCTTTCTTTGTCTTTGGTTTTGATGAGTTTGATGATGATATGTCTTGGTGATTTTCTTTTAGGGTCTATCTTGTTTAGGGTTCATTGGACTTCCTGAATGGATATATTCTCATCTTTCGTCATTTCAGAGAAGTTCTCCTCCGACAAATCTTGGACAATTTTCTCAATGGTTTTATTTTTCTCTTCCTGTTCTGGAATTCCAGTGACACATAGGTTATTCCTTTTGATGGTATCCCACATGAACCTTAGGCTATCTTCATTTTGTTTTGATCTTTTTTCTGATTGATCCCTTTCCAAAGAAGTATTCAGGTAATTGTCTTCAATCTCATTAATTCTGTCATCCATTGCATCAATTCTACTCCTTTGTCCTTTCAATGTGTTATCTATTTCTAACAAATTAGTATTAATCTTCCGGATTTCTATATGTAGATTTAGAGTCATTTCTAATTTTTCATTTATTTTGTCATTTTGTTCTTGTATTTTCTTCCACAGTTCTTCTAGGGTTTTGTCTTTGTTTTCTGTGTCTGTGTCTGTCTCTCAATCCTTTGAATATACCTAAATATAATTATTTTGAATTCCTTATCGGAGAGTTCCAGTGCTGCTTCTTCCTCAGGGATGTGTTCTGGGTCTGTATCCTGCTCCCTTGTTTCTACCACTTTTATCTTGCTTCTTTGTGTGGACTGTGATGGTCTCTTGTCTCCGAGACTTAATGCCGTTGTTGTATTTAGATCTCTGTTAACTGTTTGTGAAGAGCAGCCAAGGGTGATTCAGGCTTTTCTTGGTGGTGGTTTATCGTTGGCCCATTGGTGGATAAGGAAGTGGTAGCTCTCATTCACTAAGTGAAGCTGCAGGAGATGTGGGTGTAGTTTTGTTGTTGTATGGAGACTTTTGCTGTCTTCCACTCAGTTAGACAAAAATAACAATTGAATAACCATCAAAAACGTAAAAGCAAATGAACAAAAAATACACCACGTAATCACACAGGAACAGTAACCAAAAAAAGAAAAAAGGGATAAAGAAGAAAAAAAACAAAACAAAACAAAACAAAAAACCCTGCAATACAAGAAAAAAGGTAGAGAAGGAGAATAAGGAAGGAAAAAAATGGGAAAAATGCAAAAAAGGAAAACAAGGAACGGAGTTAACCACGAGAAAGGAAAAAAAGAAAATGCAACCAGGAACAGGGTAAAGAGAACCTGGGAGGGGCAGAATAAAGAACGGTAGTAAAAAGGACAAAAGTAATAATAATAGTAGTAGCTTTAAAACAGACAAAAGCAAACAAACTAAAAAACAGAAAAAGACCAAAAAAAAAATTGGGGTGGGGCGGGGCGGGGCACCCAGGCCCCGTCCAAGCACACAAAGTGCAATGGCATTCCTGCGGGCCCAGAAGGTGGGTGGTAGTGAGAGATGGCTGCACTTCCGTTCACCAATAATGTGTGAGGTATAAGAGGAACAAGGGGAATGTCTCACCTTTCCAGTCGTCTGCCTCTGGAATGTCCTTGGGGCTCCCGGCAAGTAGAGTCTGTTCTTAAGTCCCTGGAATCTGGGAGAACGCTGTTGCTTTAAAAATCCAAAATGGTTAAGCCACTTGTAAACATTCAAAATGGCTGTGCCCTCCAGACAGACAAAAGTCCACAGCTCAGCCCACCTTCCTCTTTGTTGCTTCCCTTTTTACTCCCCAGCCACCAGATCAGTCCTCTGTGCAGTCCCTGACTAGCAGGGCCAATATTTAGGTTAATTCTTAGGTTCTACCACCACTCAGCAACATCCAAGCTATCTGCGCCGTCAGGATTGCTGCCAGACCGCAGCTCTATTTGTCTCCTTTTTTGGTGTTTTCATGCAAATTCTTCAGCTAATTAGAGTTTAGTCCACTTCTGCATCCTTCCCTTCAAGGCTCAGGGGTCCAGGATTATCTTCTGTATCTGTGTTAATTGGCTGTCCTTTTCTTTGTTGAAGAGAGTCTGTGCAGTCTTTCTGCCTATTCCGCCATCTTACCGGAACTCCTCTTGTATACTTCTTGTCCCAGACCTGGACTCCATCATCTCTTTAAATAAGTTGTGGTTTCTTTGATTAAGAAGTGGTATTTCATCACCACAGTCTGGGAGGTGTTAGGAATACTCGTTGCTACTGGATTGTTTCCAGATCTCTTCAGTGGTCTCTCTTTCACTCTCTCTCTGCCTTTGTCTCTTCTTCACTCCGTAGTGTGTGTAGGTATGTGTGTACATATATATATGTACATGTACGTGCACATACACACATACAGATATACTCATGCACCTCATGAGTTTTCTTAACACTTCCACTTCAAGTTCAGGACAACCAAATGTTTTCTTAGCTTCTTCTGTTTTACATTTCTTTCTCCTTTTTCCATAACAAAATCCTGTTGGCAAGAACACTGGGATGGTGGAATTGGACTGTGTCATAATTGGTTTGTTTTATTCCACATTATACATAAAACAGTCATAAAACACTGGCATCTACATGATTTACTGAAAACAATTGTGTATATTACTTATAATACATATACATGTATATGCACGTGTGTGTGTGTGTGTGTGTGTGTGTGTGTATAGATAGACAGATTGGTAGGTTATATAGATAGGTAGTCTGGACAGGAAGTAGAGAAGCCATTAGTGAGAATCTAATTTACACTGTCAGGTATTCCCAGCAGAGTTGCATTTGTGCTTTACACCTAAGACCATAAAAAGTCAATACATGATAACTGCAGAAGCCACAAATCTGAGTACCTGTGCATTCTCAACTGGGAGAGAAGAATGGAGGAGCATAGATCTGGCTGGTCAGTTTTGGTGCAGCAAACAGAATGCATGGTGTGAGCGAGGTACTAGGTATGTTGGGAATCTGACAGCAAACACTTACACTGTGTGAGAAGGACAATGAAGCCGACTATCCATTTTGAGTACAAACTATCAGCAACTTCAAGATAAGGATGAAGATATTGTTTCAGGAGTATCTAAATCATGCAAATCATAGCTGTTCCTTTCAGGGTAAATGATGATGCCTTAAAGGAAAGCCAGTAGCAAAAAGCAATGTATGGTGACAGGAACAACAGTGAGTCCATTGAGGAAGCTGAAAAACAGCTAGGATGGAAGAGGGAGGGGCAGCTGCATGTAGAGGAGAGTCAGGTGGGAAGGTGCAGAGTACCCCTGAGTACTCCCGTGCCCCCTAGGAGGAGGGTATGAAGGAGAAGAAGGTTCTGTGCTGTCCCTGGCTCCCCTGACATTCTTGATAAGGTCAGCAAATTAAAAGTTGAGTTTGTCCTAATACTTGAATGGAACTTCACTGATGTGACCCTTTTGTCATTGGATGTAGTACCATCTGTTGGGTGCCTCATAAATAACTCCCTCTAATAAGGTAAAGGGGTGGGAGGCAAGGCTAGGTACCAAACCCCCTAGAGCCAGTAAAGGGAGGGAGCAGGAGTGGCCAGGGACCTCAGGAGCAGCAGGATATCCAGGTAAAGGGGTGCGAGGCAAGGCTAGGTCCCAAACCCCCTAGAGCCAGTAAAGGGAGGGAGCAGGAACAGCCAGGAACCACAAAGTGGCAGGTTCCAGGTAGGACTTAGGTAAGGGGAGGGCACAGCTAAGGGAGACAGAGTTGTCTGTCAATTTGTCATCCTGTGGAGCTTGTACATTGCTGTGAGGCTTGAGGCTGTTCCACTGGTGTTTCAGATGCCAGCAGAGTTGCACATTGCGCACAGGTTTCAATGCAGCTTACAGACTAAGACAGAATAGGAAGAAGGAGGAGGCCATCCACTTCTCAAAAACTGGCCAGGGAAAACTTTGTGAATACTAGAGATACACTGTCTGATACATAACTGGGCAACTTTATGAATAGCTTGGAAACATTGTCCAACACAGTGCAGGAAGATGAGCCCCTTGGGTCAGAACATACTCCAAATAGGACTGGGAAAGAGCTGCCTCATCAGAGTAGAACCAACCTTAATGATATGGATAAAGTAAGTCTTTTAGGACCTGCATGTACTGACGTGGCATGACTCAAATTGAGGAGAAACAGCTGCAAACATCTATTAATGATCAGAACATGGAATATACAAAGTATGAATCTGGGAAAATTGGAAGTTGTCAAAAATGAAATGGAACACATGAAGATTGGTATCCTAGGCATTAGTGAGCTGAAATGGATGGGTTTGGGGCATTTTGAATCAGATAACCATATGATCTACTATGCCAGGAATGACAAATTGAAGAGGAATGGCGTGGCATTCATCATCACAAAGGATGTTTCAAGATCTGTCCTAAAGTACAATGCTGTCAGTGATAGGATAATATCCACACATCTACAAGGAAGACCCATTAATACTACTATCGTTCAAAGTTATGCACCAACCACCAAAGCCAAATATGAGGAAATTGAAGATTTTTATCAACTTCTGCAGTCCGAAATTGACTGAACATGCAATCAAGATGTGTTGCTTATCACTGGTGATTGGAATGCAAAAGTTGGAAACAAAGAAGAATCACTAGTAGTTGTAAAATTTGGCCTTGGTGACAGAAATAACACTGGAGATTGCATGATAGAATTTTTGCAAAACCAACGACTTACTCATTGCAAATATCTTTTTTCAGCAACACAAATGGTGGCTATACACGTGGACTTCACCAGATGGAATACACAGGAACCAGATTGACTACATCTGTGCAAGAGGAAATGGAAAAGCTCAATATCTTCAGCCAAAACAAGGCCAGGGGCTAATAGTGGAACAGACCATCAACTGCTTATATGCAAGTCCAACTTGAAGTTGAAGACAATTAAAACAAGTCCACGAGAGCCTAAATATGACCTTGACTATATCACTCCTGAATTTAGAGACCATCTAAGGAATAGATTTGATGCATTGAACAGCAGTGACCAAAACCCAAAAGAATTATAGGATGACATCAAGAACATCATCCATGAGGAAAGCAAGAGGTCATTAAAAATACGAGAAAGAAAGAAAAGACCAAAATTGATGTCAGAAGAAACTCTGAAACTTGCCCTTGAGTGAAGAGTAGCTAAAGCAAATGGAAGAAATGACAAGATGAAAGAGCTTAACAGAAGATTTCAAAGAGCATCTCGAGCAGACAAAGCCAATTACTGTAATGAAATGTGCAAAGACTTGGAGTTAGAAAAACAAAATGAGCATTTCTCAAGCTGAAAGAGCTGCGGAAAAAATATTGCAATATTGAAAGATTCTATGGGTAAAATATTGAATGATGCAGGAAGCATCAAAAGAAGATAGAAGGAATTGACAGAGATACAGAAGATAATCCTGGAGCCCTGAGCTTTGAAAGGAACTATATATACAGAAGTAGATTAGGCACCAACTAGTGGAAAAACCTGAATGAAAACAGAGAGTACAGAGACGGTCAGAGCTGTGGACTGTCAGCTACTCTTTCAGGACCAACAGCCCAAGTGATGTTGGGACCTGAGAACTGACCTATCAGCCCTGGTCACCAAGGGCTGCAGGGACAACTGTGCTGGTGGCCTATGACTAGTAATGGTAACAGCAAGGAGGGAGACAATCTGAGCTGTTGACTTTCTGCTGTCTGGAGGGCACAGCCATTTTGATTGTTTCCACGCAGCAGCCATTTTGGATATTTAAAGTGACCAAGGGCGCAGCCATTTGAATCTTTACAAGTGGCAACCATTTTGGATTTTAAAGTGATAGCATTCTCATTCGGATTCCAGGGACCTAAGAATAGGCTCTGTTTGCCAAGTTCAGCAGCAGCATATGAGAGGCTAACAACAGGAAAGGAGACAGGTAGGTGGTAAGTGTATGCTATGCAGCACTAAAGAATAATGTAGAATCTGCAAAACACCGCATAATATGGATGAACTTGGGGGACATTATGCTGAGTGAAATAAGTCAGTCACAGAAGGACAAATATAGTATTAGTCCATTGTCGTGGAGGGTAAAGGAAAGGTTTATATATGGAGGGAAACTTTCTTTGTTGGTTGCCAGGGGTGGGAGGGGAGAGGAGGGAACACTGAAAAAAAAAAATGTATTGATTCATGTCACTTTAGTTTTGTATATTTCACTGTACATAAGTTGTATTTCAATAAAATACATTAAAAAGAAGAAGAAGATAGAAGGAATACACAGACTCACTGTACCAAAAAGAACTGGTCGATCTTCATCCATTTCAGGAGGTGGCATATGTTCAAGAACCAATGGTATTGAAGGAAGAAGTCGAAGCTGCCCTGAAAGAATTGGCAAAGAACAAGGCTCCAGGAATTGGCGGAATACCCACTGAGATGTTTCAACAAATGGATGCCCCGCTGGAGCACTCACTCAGTTACACCAAGAGATTTGGAAGACAGCTTCCTGGCCAACTGACTGGAAGAGATCCATATTTGTACCCATTCCAAAGAAAGGAGATCCCACAGAATGTGGAAATTATCAAACAATATCATTAATACAGCATTAATATAGCATTATCTTCAGTAAAATCTTACTGAAGATAATTCAAAAATGGTTACAGCAGTATGTTGACAGAGAACTTCCAGAAATACAAGCTGGATCCAGAAGAGGATGTGGAATGAGGGATATCATTGGTGATGTGAGATGGATACTGGCTGAAACCAAAGAATACCAGAAAGATGTTTACTTGTGTTTTATTGACTATGCAAAAGCATTTGGTTGTGTGGATCATAACAAATTGTGGATAACATTGAGAAGAATGAAAATTCCAGAACCCTTAATTTTACTCATGAAGAACCTGTACATTGACCAGGAGGCTGTCGTTCAGGCAGAAAAAGGGAACACTTGCATGGTTTAAAATCAAGAAGGGAGTTGTATCCTTTCACTATACTTATTCAGTCTGTATGCTGAGCAAATAATCCAAGAAGCTGTACTGCATGAAGAAGAACATGGCATCAGGATTGGAGGAAGAATCATTAACAACCTGCGATACGCTGATGACACAACTTTGCTTGCTAAAAATGAGGATGACTTGAAGTACTTACTTATGAAGGTTAAAGAATACAGTCTGCAGTATGGATTACATCTCAATATAAAGAAAACAAGAATCCTCACAACTGGATCTATAAGCAGCATTACGATAGAGAAAAGTTGAAATTTTCAAAGACTTCACATTCCTTGGTTGTACAATCAGTGCCAATGGAAGCAGCAGTCAGAACATCAGACAACATGTAACACTGGGCGAATCAGCTGCAAAGGACCTCTTTCAAGTGCTGAAGAGCAAAGATGTCTCCTTGAGCACTAAGGTGCACCTGACATAAGCCATGGTGTTTTTAATCACCTCATATGTGATTCTTCAGAAGACCAAAGAAGAATTGATGCTTTTGAGCTATGGTGTTGGCAAAGAATGCTGAAAGTACCATGGCCTGCTAAAAGAACTAACAGGTCTGTCCTGGAAGAAGTGCAGCCAGAATGCTCCTTAGAGGCGAGAATGGCCAGACTTCGTCTCACATGCTTTGGTCATATTGTCAGAAGGGACTCTTCCCTGGAAAAGGATGTCATGCATGATAAGGTGGAAGGTCAATGAAAGAGGGGAAGGCCCTCAGTGAGATGGATTGACATGGTGGCAGTGGCAATGGGTTCAAGTATAGCAAAAATCATGGAGCTGGCTCAGGCCCAGGTGGTGTTTTGTTCTGCTGTGCATAGGCTCACTATGAGTCGGAGATGACTCAATGGCACCCCACAACAGCAACAACAGTAAGGGTTACTGAAGTAAGGCACTTGGGGGCTATTGCTCCTTTTTTTTTAAAAAAAAAAAAAAAAGCTTTATTGAGGTGTAATTTATGTACCGTGAAATTCACTCCTTTTAAGTGTACTATTCAATGAGTTTTAGTAAATTTACAGAGTTATGAAGCCATTGCAACAATCCAGTTACAGAATATTTGTGTCAATCCAAAAAGATGTCTCTTGTCCACTTGCCATCAGTCTTCATTCCCACTTCCACCCCAGCCAAACACTAATTTACTTTCTGTCTCTAGATTTGCCTTTTCTGGATATTTCATATAAATGGAATCATGTACCAAGTAGTCTTTTGTGTCTAGCTTCTTTCACTTGGCATATTTTTGAGTTTGTCTTTTAAAACAACATATTTAAATGTTCTAGTTTTTTGAAGTTAGATGTAGTTTCATGATTCAGTTTTTCTAAAGTACCTTCATTATATGACCAGATTATCTTTTTCATTTTCTTCCTAGGATTTAGTGACTTTTGAACATCAGTGGACTAGCTTCTTTGCTAATTTTGACACAGAAATCCCTTTCCTGCTGGAACTTTCTGAATCTCAAGCGGGTGAGGTATGTAAGAGAATGGTTAAGAATAAAGAAGAAATTTTTGGTTGATTTGTTTATTGTTGTCATTTTTTAAAATATGAAGCTATCCTAATTTGTTTTGGTTATCATTTCCTTTGTTACATGCTGTAAACAAGTCCCTCTACTGCCCATGCTAACTCCTGTATAAAAAGTTGATTTTTTTTCCTATGTCAGCATCTCAGTAAAAAAGATAATCACTTTTCAGTGTGGTAGTACCTCTGTCAGCTAGGAGTTCTGTTGGACACTTAATAGAATTTAAACCTAGTTATTAAGTCTTAGAATAATTCTCCACATGTGAGTAACACAGTTTTGTCAGTTGAATTCCAGGTAATGACAAGCTTTTTTTCCAGGCAAACCACAATTAATGGTGAGAAGTAGAACTATAGTCTCAGGGGACGTCTAGGTCAATTGGTATAACATACTCCATAAAGACAGTGTTCTGTGTCCTATTTTGCTGAGTCCAGTTGCTACTGGACTCTTAAAAGCTTGTCAGCACCTATCTAAGATGCAACTATTGATCTCTTCCCATCTGGAGCAAAGAGTGAAGAAAATCAAAGCTACAAGGGAACATTTGATCCAAAGGACCAGTGGACCACACAAGCCATTGCTTCTACTAACCTGAGACCAGGAAAACTAGATGGTGCCCAGTAACCACTACTGAGCAGCATTCTGGTCAGGATTACAATAAAAAGTCCTGGACAGAGTGGGAGAAAAATGTAGGACAAAATTCAAAATCTTAAAAAAGAACAAACTTACTGGTCTAGTAGAGACTGATGGAGCTCACTGCTGTCGCATCAAATCCAACTCATAGTGACCCCTCCTTGGGTTTCCAAGGTGGTATCTCTACAGAAGTAGATTGCCTGATTGTCCTTCCAAGGAATGGCTGGTGGGTTTGAACTGCCAGCCTTCTGGTTAGTAGTCAAATGCCTTAGGCACTATGCCACCAGACACCCTTAAAAATATATATGGTGAGGAGGAGTTACCCAGGTTCAGGCCTAGGTCCACTCCATGAATTCAAGTATCTAAATTGAGAAACCAACACAGGACAGTCCAAAAGACCAGTCAACGGGAAAGATCAGAGAGCTGCTTTGAGCTCCCTTAAGCTCACCTTGGGCTTGCACCACCAGTTTCAGTTCTTCTGTATACCATCATGGCCCAGAACAGTCCCTGCTCTTGATCATTTGGAGCTAGAGTTGATTTTTCCTTGTATGTTGGTCTTAATTTTAAGCCACAAGCAAATGAGCCATTCAGAATTCAGCTCTTGCCTACTGCCCATTTCTCAGTATATTTCTGTTGACTGATTTTTCTCCTGGTTATGAGTCACATTTTTCTTGCCACTTGTATGGCTGTTAATTTTTTTAATTTATTTAACTTTTTACTGTGATTTGGGTGAAAGTTTACAGAGAAAATTCATATTCCATTCAACAGTTCATACACATTTTGTTCAGTAACACTGATTACAATTCCCAAAATGTAATAGCTGTCTTCCCACTTTTTCCCTGTGGTTACTTTCTCCCTGTGTCTTTCTTTCCAGTGTAGTCCTGCTGTCTGAGCTTTCTTCTTCTACAAATGCTGCCCTTCTGATCTCCTATGGTTAATTTGTCTAAGGAATGAACCTCCTCAATATAATTGTTCACCTTGCAGGCTTGTCTGTTGTTTGGCTAAAGGTTGAGCCATGGGAGTGAGTTCAGTTCCAGGCCTGAAGGATGACTAGGGGCCATAGTCTGGGGGGTTTCACTAGTCTCTATCAGACCAATAAGCCTGGTCTTTGTTATGATTATGAATTTTATTCCACATTTTTCTCCCATTCTATCTGGAATCTCCAATTTTGATCCCTTTCCCTCTGGTTGGCAGTGATAGCTAGACATCATCTAGTTCTTCTGGGCTCAGGGTCCTTTGGACTACTTGTTCCCGTGCGTCTTTGATTTTTTTCACTCTTCTTTTCTCCAGACAAGGAGAGACCAGTTGTTGCAAGCTTTTAAGACCCCAGTTGCTACTCACCAAAGTAGTACGTAGAACAATGTTGTACTATGTTATGCCAATTGAGCTTGATGTTGGCAGTGACTAAGAAATTATCATAACATTGCCCCCGTTTACTCTATTACATACATGGGCATTTTTATAGCACATACAAATACATATATAGAAATTTCATCTGCCAGACCTATATATAGACATGGGTATATTCCCATTCACCTATCCATACCTGATCATCTTGCCTGTCTACCTATGTAGCCACCAGATTAATGTTTTATTTTTATTGATATGCAGTATTGTGTATGTAATAATATTTACCTTTGTTGTCTGTACCTCTTATGCAGCTCTCTGTGTCTTCCTTTTCCTTAGTGATACTGTGCTGGTCACCCACTTTTGGTATATTGTCTGTTCCTTTACCCAAATCAGTATGTCTCTCTTACCTATCTAGCAATTTTTCCTGCCTTCCTCTCTCATCCCTAGTAACCAACAAAGAAAGTATCCTTCCATGTGTTAACTTTCCCTTGACTTTTTATAATAGTGGACTTATATAGTATTTGTCTTCTGTGATTTTTTTCTGAGAAATTCCTGTCAGTATCCTTTAAGTTATATATGGATACATATGTATGTATGTATATATATGTGTATGTGTGTGTGTATCACAATATGTATTGTGTATATATGTTTGTGTATATACATATATATATGAGGATTTTTTATGATTATTTCTAAAACTGTGATCTTAATATATGCACTGTTGACTTCTTTTTAGCCATTCAGAAGTTACTTCAGTCATGGAATGATCTCCAGCCATATAACTGAAAACAGGTAAAGTTCTCAGAGAAGAAAAATAAATGGTAATAAAGAAAATGGGATAGACAAAAGATGTGGAGTAGGTATGGGGGAGCCTGTAATTCCGGAAGCCATGAATCAGGAAAATCTGTGAATTGACTTTAGTCATCAGAAAATAAGAGATATACTCTGTAAACTTTTCTCCTTCACTTACTTGTTTTGTTTTCTTATAATTTTATAGGAAATGACCTTTTAAGACATTTAATAAGCATTAAACCAGAATGTGACACACATCACAAGCAATCTGCTAAAGAGATTGCAAAGACAAAGAAATTTTATCCTTTTACATAGCCAAGCAGATGCAATCCATTTCATACATATTCACAAGATAAATTATCACTATTCTTCAAGTAAGGGGACTTGACAGCACCATTTGCCATATATAAATCATCTAAATTGCCTTGGTAATTGAGATAGCTGATTGCTAATTTCTTTTTCCAAAGAAAGTTTTGAAGAGGCAGCCAGGTCTGACTCCAGGTTCCACATTGTACTTGCTATGTTGGGCAGGTAAACAATGATAAAACATTGGCAGTTGATCGCATAGATGAGGGTTGTGCCCGTGTAGGTGGAGGGAAATGAACAAATAGAAATGTAATTTGGTAGGCTTACTTGGTTTATGGGGTCAGGGAGCAGCACAATTCAAGGAGGCCTCTCAGGTCTGACATGATCCCTGGATGAATGATGGTACCATGTATGGAGGGGAAGCAGCTTTAGGGAGATCATGAGAGAGGAGAGAAAAGAGCAGATAATGAAGGTAAATCTCTAGCACTATTCAGAAGCCAAGTAGAGGAGGAGGGTGATTGCTAAAGGAAACTGAGAGGTGACAGCTCTTTGGATGGAAGTGTGTCAGATACTTTTGAGAGAGTAAGGAAGCAAAGGCTGAAGGCTGTCCATTGGCTTAGCTACATGCTATATGAAAGTCATTTGGTGATGTTTACAAAAGCTCTGAAATGCTGAGGAAGTAGATTAGAGTGGATTTGAGAATGAGCGGACAGTGGGGGAAAAAAAAAAAAGTCTGGCCAAGAGAGGGAGGAGGAGGAGGAGATAGGTGCCAGGGCAAGTAAGTGTGTTGGTGAGAACATTTCCAATCATCCTCTCCTCCTTTCCTCCTGAAAGTTACTCAGGACTTGATAAGTGCTCTGTAGTTTAAGTACCACTAGTATCATTCTTTAAAGTTTGTGTACCTATTAAAATGCTATTTTATAAAACTGGGACTTTTTTCTAACACTACATCATGGACAGCAAATGTATAGGCATTATTCCTAAAGACATGTGACAAGCCAAATATATAAACCTGATTGGATTTAGTTATGTCCCTACATGGCTTATCCCTGTGAGTCAGTAGAGGGAGTCAGACATCTGGCATTCCTACCCAGCCAGCCCACAGTGTTAGGTGGACTATATATACTGCCCACTTTCCTCAGACTACAGGATGCCACTTAGAAAAGCCTGAGAATTCACTGAGGACGTGAGAAATTGCCCCCCTGGCCAAGTATCACTTTTCTAATCACATGTTTTTGACTTGCCACTCTAGTCCTAATAGGCAGCCATTTGTTCTCTTTGGTAATCACTCCACACGAGAAAACCTGAATGCTGGCAACTTTAACTTCCCTTCAGAAGGGCACCTGGTACGCAGCACTGGCCCTGGTGGGAGCTTTGCCAAACACATGGTGAGTGGCTTGACTACCCGGTGCTTAATTAGGTTTTTTATCAAAAAGGGGGGAGGGGGAGCTGGGCAAAAGAAGTCTTTTCCAGTTATATGTGAATTTAACCCTGAACTTGAAGTTGTTTAGGAGTGAAAGGAAGTGAATGAAAACTTAATGCATGTTTTTTTGAAAACTTAATGCATGTATTTTTGTATAGGTACTAGATATAACTTGGAAGCATCATATTCAATTTTGAAATAGTTAAGGGGAAAAGTAAATTTTCACAAGTTTTACTTTTTTTAAAAATTTTTATTGTGATTTGGGTGAAAGTTTACAGAGCAAATTCATTTTCCATACACCAGTTCATAGACATTTTGTCTCATGACATTGACTACAATTTCCCACAGTGTAACAGCTCCCCTCCCACTTCCTCCCCATGGTTACCGCTTCCCTGTGTCCTTCCCTCTCATACACTCCTACCCATGTAGCCATCTCCCTGTATATATACTACCCTTCTGTTCTCCTATGATTGATCTCTCCAAAGAGTGTATCTGCCTGATGTAAATGTTCAGTCCATATGCTGGTCTTTTATTTAGCTGGAAGCCACAGGAGTACATTCAATTCCAGACCTGAAGGGGGGGGCAGCTAAGAGCCGTAGTCTTGGGTTCCACCAAGCTCTGTCAGACCAGCAAACCTGGCTGGTTTTTTTTTTTTTTTAATGATTTTGAGTTTTGTTCCACATTGTTCTCCCACTCTATCCAAAATCTCCTACACAGATTCCCCCTCTGAGTGGTTGACAGTGGTAGCTGGGTACCATCTAGTTCTTCTGGTCTCATGGTCATACCAGCTGAGGATGTCATGGTATACCAGTCCATTGGACTAATTGTTTCCATGCATCTTTGGTTTTTTTCATTCTTCTTTCCTCTGAATGTGGAGAGACCCATCATTGCATCTAGATAGCCGCTTGCAAGCTTTTAAGATCCTAGTTGCTACGCAGCAAAGTAGTATGTGGAACAGTGTTTCTTTTCATTTTCTTTAGGTTGTCAGGATAGTACAATAACATTTTTAAGTTAACTTCAAAATGGACAGCCATTACAAACCTAAGTTTATGATGTATTGATGGTTAATGTTTAAGGACACAAACCTTACAGATCAGTCTCCTTTTATTAAGAGTTCCAGGAAGGATATTTTTGCAGTTGATAGTATTGTTGGCTACAATCTTTAAAAGAAAACATTAGATTGTAATACAGAACTGTAATAATTGTAAAAGTCTATACAATCTTAAAGGAATTTTAAGTTTTTCATAATTTCCTGACAATCAGGAAAGCCGGGGAGGTAGGTACTGTTATTTTTTATTTGGATTTGGAGAATGTGTGAACCAAAAGAATGTAGTATAATTTCTCTGAGCTGACATCCCAAATCTGCCTCCAAGCTAGTGTAGGAGGTGGTACTACCAGAATAAGTGTGGTGTGTGGTGTCTGAATCTTGCTGCCTTGAAACCATGAAGGCAAGAAGGCAATGGGATAGTATATATAAAACTCTGAAAGTAAAAAATTTCCAACCAACAATTATATACCCAGCAAAATTATCCCTCAAATATGATAGTGAAATTAGGACCTTTCCAGATGAGCAGAAATTAAGGGTATTTGTAAAAACCTACCAACCTTACAAAAGATGCTACAGGGAGTCCTTTGGACAGAGAACCAACAACAGCAAACAACAACTGACAATTAATACACATGATGACATAACCCAGAAACCAACTCAGTTATGGAGGTATCCAAAGTAAAATAAGCTTACAAGACTGTAAACAGAGAATCAGAGACATCAATTGGAAAATGAGAGCAACTACAAACCAAAAAGGGAGGGAAAATAGTGTAGTTACAGAACTTCTAAATGATCAGGAAGTCAAGACAATTGCAAGAAGAATGGACTGTTCCAAACTTGGGAAGAAAATTATAAACACGGGGTAACTTCAGAAAAAATAACAAACCGTCTCATCAAAATAAAACAGAGGACAAGCACAATTATTTACCAAATACTGAAGCAACACCAATGAAGGAATTGATAGTATGTTTCATAAACAAAATGACCTCAGCACAGAACATTATACAGAACAAAGAAATCAGCAGCACCACAAAAAAACACATAACAAAATGACATCAACAAATTCATACTTGTTGGTAATTACACTGAATGTAAATGGATTAAATGCACCACTCAAGAGGCAGAGAGTTGCAGACAGGATAAGAAAATACAATCCATCTATATGCTGTCTATAGGAGACAAACCTTAGAGACAAAGACAAAAATGGACTAAAAATCAAAGGTTGGAAAAAGATACATCAAACAAATGGCAAGCAAAAAAGAGCAGGAGTGGCAATAATTAATTTCTGATCAAATTGACTTTAAGACAAAAACCACCATAAGAGACAAGGAAGGACATTATATAACGATTAAAGGATCAGTTGAAAAAAGAGGACATAACTATAATAAATATCTATGCACCCAATGAAAGAGCCCCAAAATATATAGATCAGACTTTCACAGAATTGAAAAGACAAATAGATGACTCCATAGTAATAGTAGGAGACTTTAATACACCACTTTCAATGAAAGATAGAACTGGAAAGAAACTCAACAAAGCTGCAGAACAACCAAACAATGCAATCAACCAACTTGACCTTATAGACATCTATAGAGCAAATTACTCCAAAACAGCCCAATATACATTCTTTTCCAGTGTTCATGGAACATTCTCCAGGATAGACCATATGTTAGGCCACAAAGCAAGCCTCAATAAATTAAAAACATTGAAATACTGCAAAGCATCTTCTCAGATCACAATGCTAAAAATTAGAAATCAACACTAGGAAAGATTAGAGGAGAAAGAACAAACACATGGAAACTGAGTAACACCCTCCTTAAAAATGACTAAGTATTTAAAAAAACAAAATTAAAAAATTCCTTGAATCAAGCAAGAACAAAAACACAACATATGAAAATCTTTGGGACACAGAAAAAGTAGTCATCAGAGAGCAATTTATAGCAATAAATATACACATCAAAAAAGAAACAAGAGTCAAAATCAACACCTTAACCTAACATCTCCAACAATTAGAAAAAGAACAACAAAGAAAAGCCTACAGTCACCAGAAGAAAATAAATAATAAAGATTCAAGCAGAATTAAATGAAGCATAAAATAGAAAGGCAATAGAAAAAAAATCAAGACTAGAAGTTGGTTCTTTGAAAAGATTACTAAAATTGACAACAAAAAAAAAAGAGGAAGAAAATACAAATAACATGAATAAGAAATGAATTGGGCAGTGTCACAACAGAACCAACAGAAATTAAAGGATAATATCAGGATACTATGAAGAACTATAGTATTCTGATACTATCCTTTTAATTTTAGTTGGTTCTGTTATGGCGTTGCCCAGAACTATGGGAAGCTCTAGTGGTATAGTGGATAGGGCACTTGGCTGCTAACCAGAAGGTTTGCAGTTCATACCCACCAGCCACTCCCCAGAAGGAAGAAGGGGAGATCTACTTCCATAAAGATTTACAGCCTTGGAAACGCAGTGGGGTTTGCTCTGAGTCGGAATTGACTTGATGGCAGTGAATTTGTTGGGTTTTTTGTTTTGTTTTTTTGATGTGAAAAACTATACTCCAACAGATTTGAAAATCTAGAAGAAATAGACAAATTTCTGTAAACATACTATTTACCTAAACTAACACAGACTGAGGTGGAAAATTTGAACAGACTCATAACAAAAGAAGAAATTGGAACAAGTCATAAAAAATTACTAACAAAAAAAAGTCCTGGCCCAGATGGTTTCACTGGAGACTTCTACCAAATGTTTTGAAAAGAACTGACACCAATCCTATTCAAACTATTCCAGAACATAGAAAATGATAGAATCCTCCCAAAATCATTTTATGAAGCTAGCATAACCTTGATACCAAAACCAGGCAAAGACCTCACTGAAAAGGAAGGCTACAGACCAACATCCCTCATGAATATAGACGTAAAAATCTTCGACAAAATCCAACAACATATCAAAAAACAATGCACCATAACCAACTGGGGTTCATAGCAGGTGTGCAAGAATGGTTCAACACTAGAAAAACAACCGTTATCCATCACATAAGAAAAATTAAAAGAACAACATGATTATATCAAGTGATGCAGAAAAGGCGTTTGATAAAATCCAACACCCATTCCTGATAAAAACTCTCAGCAAAATAGGAGTAGAAGGGAAATTACTCAGCATAATAAAGGGCATTGTGATAGTTGGAGCTGTGTGTCAACTTGGCTGGACCCCAGTTCTGTGTGGTTGTTCCCATGATGGGATCGGATGACTGTGTTCTGAGTGGCCAGTCTGTTGAAGGGGAGTTTCC
>NW_006921607.1:1620140-1622745 GCF_000298275.1 Orycteropus afer afer
GGCAAAATTAATACGCAAAATAGCACCACCGATAGATCAAGTACTTGTGAGAAGTGACGCTCTGGCTGATGGGATATTTGATACTTTTCTGCAATTTTGTCAGAATGAGGAGTATAAGGAAGCTGGTTAGTTGGTCCTACTTACACTAGACAAAGTGGTAAAAGAGCAAGATGAGCTCAGAGCTGCTGAGTCTCGGCTTCAGCACCACATAAAAGACCTCAGTGCTTCCAGTTGTGCTCTGAAAGAAAGCCTTCTATCTTCTCATAACAGAGCTGATATTGCTGAAAACCAAACCCAGAGTCTTATTGTAAGGGTGGCTGAATTACAACGCCAATAAATTGGCAAACGGTGTCTGACGTTAAAATAGGGCATTGATTGGAAAAAAATGGGATCCTGAAACCTGGAATGGAAACATATGGACAGATAATCAAGAAGATCAGGATATGGAGCCTGTAAATTCTGTTGAATCCCTCCCATCTGAACGGATTACTGTAAAACCATTATCCCCTCCCCCTCAGTTTGATGGGACTAGCCAAACCAGTCCTGCTGAGTCATTGTCTGAGGCAGAGGCCATAGAAGACATTCCTGAATGCTCTCAGGAACTGCTGTTCCAATGCTCTCAAGCACCTGTTGTTGCAGCTAGGCCGATACCTAAAGTCAAGTTCAAGCGAGCCCCAAAAGGTGAAGCAGAGAGTGTGACTGAGGAGGTGGTACGCTATACCTGAAAAGACCCACTTGATTTTGCTAACATGTACAGACAGAAACCTGGAGAATATGTGTGGGAATGGCTACTGAGGGTGTGGGATAATGGTCCAAGGAATGTAAGATTGGATCAGTCTGAGTTTATTGATTTAGGCCCACTAAGTATGGAGTCTTCATTCAGTGTCTCAGCTCAAGAGGTTAGGAAAGGATCTAATAGTTTATTTGGTTGGCTTACTGAGGCATGGATTATGTGGTGACCTACCTTAAGTCAAGTTGAAGTACCAGACCTGCCTTGGTTTAATGTAGAAGAAGGTATCCAGAGGCTTAGGGAAATTGGCCTGTTAATCTGATTTATCAGATTAGACCACTAGAGCCAGAAATGGAGAGTCTAGAGGACACGCCTTTCACCAGTAGCATGAGGAATAAATTTGTGAAGGGAGCTCCAGCATCCTTGAAGACTGCTGTGATTGCTATTTTATGTAAACCTGCTTTGACAGTGGGAACTGCCCTAATTGAACTAAGACACTTAACTACGATGGGGCTGATTGGACCCCGAGGTAGTAAGAGCCAAGGGGCAGCAGTTAATCGACAAAGGCAAGGTGGGCATGGTTACCATAATGGACAGCAGAGTTGGAACAGTAGTCAGAATAGTCTGACTCGTGTGGAATTATGGCATTATGGAATTATTCCATAATTATGGAATTATGGCTACTTGCTCATGGTGTTCCTAGTAGTGAAATACATGGCAAGCCTACTAAATATTTACTTGATCTGCATAGACAGAAGAATTCTAGGTCACGTGAACAGCAACTTAGATTGAATCGTCAGAATACAGAGTCATGACCTCTCAATCAATTCCCATATTTGAGTCAGTTTACAGACCCACAACCCCTTGAATGAAAGGAAGGCCAGGTCCCTTTGAGGAAGAACCCCACTACATTGCCAAAAATCTATAATGTCAGTCTTCTAGCCTTCCCCAAAGGGATATGAGGCCTTTTACGAGAGTGAAACGGGAAAAGGAAATAATCAGACTTTTCGGGGATTACTGGACAATGGCTCTGAACTGACACTAATTCCAGGAGACCCAAAGCATCATTGTGGCCCACCAGTCAGTGAGGGCATATGGAGGTCAAGTTATTCATGGAGTCTTAGCTAAGGTGTGTCTCACAGTGGGTCCAGTGGGTCCCTGAACCCATCCTGTAGTGATTTCCCCAGTTCCAGAATGCATAATTGGAATAGATATACTCAGCAATTGGCAGAATTCCCACATTGGCTCCCTGACATGTGGAGTAAGGGCTATTATGGTAGGAAAAGCCAAGTGGAAGCCATTAGAACTGCCTCTACCTACAAAAATAGTAAACCAAAAGCAGTACCGCATCCCTGGAGGGGATGCCACCAAGTCCCTGCCTCTATCAAGGACTTTGAAGGATGCAGGGGTTCTGATTCCCACCACATCCCCATTTAATTCACCTATTTGGCCTATGCAAAAAACAGATGGATCTTGGAGAATGACAGTAGATTATCGTAAAGTTAATCAGGTGGTGACTCCAATTGCAGCTGCTGTTCCTGATGTGGTTTCATTGCTTGAGCAAATTAGTACATCTCCTGATACTTGGCATGCAGCTATTGATCTGGCCAATGCCTTTTTCTCTATACCAATTTCAAAAGACCATCAGAAGCAGTTAGCCTTCAGCTGGCAAGGCCAACAGTATACTTTCACAGTGCTTCCTCAGGGGTATATCAGCTCCCCGGCACTATATCATAATATAGTCTGTAGGATCTTGATCGCCTTTCCCTTCCATAAGATGTCACACTGGTCCATTATATTGATGACATTATGCTGATTGGACCTAGTAAAGAAGAAGTATCGATGACTCTAGACTTATTGGTGAGACATATGCGT
>NW_006921607.1:1623470-1629956 GCF_000298275.1 Orycteropus afer afer
GCACTGCAGCCCCTTTCTGGGACTTCCTTAAAGGACAGTGGTGAAGGGAAATCCTCCCAATGGGCAGAACTTCGGGCCATGCATATGGCTGTTCACTTTGCGTGGAACAAGAAATGGCCAGATGTGCAATTATATACGGATTCACGGGCTGTGGCTAACGGCTTAGCTGGATGGTCTGGGACTTGGAAGGAGCATGATTGGAAGATTGGTGATAAGGATGTATGGGGAAGAAGTATGTGGATCGATCTCTCTGAATGGACCAAAGGAGTAAAGGTATTTGTGTCTCATGTGAATGCCCACCAAAAGGTGACCTCGACAGAGGAGGACTTTAACAATCAGGTGGATAGGATGACACATCAAGTGGAAACCAGCTGTCCTTTTTCCCCAGCTACTCCTGTCATTGCTCAGTGGGCTCATGAACAAAGTGGTCATGGTGGCAGGGATGGAGGTTATACATGGGCTCAGCAACATGGACTCCCTCTTACCAAGGCTGATTTGGCTTCTGCCACTGCTGAGTGCCCAATCTGCCAACAGCAGAAACCAACCCTGAGTCCATGATATGGAACCATTCCTCGGGGTGATCAGCCAGCAACCTGGTGGCAGGTTGATTACATTGGACCACTTCCATCATGGAAAGGACAGCATTTTGTTCTTTACTGGAATAGATACTTATTCTGGATATGAATTCACCTTCCCTGCATGCAATGCTTCTGCTAAAACTACTGTCCACGGACTTACAGAATGCTTTATCCACCGTCATGGTATCCCACACAGTATTGCGTTGGATCAAGGGACTTATTTCACAGCAAATTAAGTACGGCAGTGGGCTTATGCTCATGGAATTCACTGGTCTTACCATGTTCCCCATCATCCTGAAGCAGCTGGCTTGATAGAACTATGGAATGGCCTCTTAAAATCACAAATACGGTGCCTGGTAGGTGGCAATACCTTGAAGGGTTGGGGCAATGTTCTCCAGGAGGCTGTATATGCTCTAAACCAGCGTCCAGTGTATGGTTTTGTTTCTACAATAGCCAGGATTCATGGGTCAAGGAACTAAGGGGTGGAAACAGGAGTGGTACCACTCACTTTTACCCCTCATGACCCACTCAAAAAATTTTTGCTTCCTGTCCCTGCTACCCTATGCCCTGTGGGTCTGGAGATCTTAGTCCCAAAGGGAGGAACACTGCCACCTGGAGACACAATACTAATTGCATTGAACTGGAAATTAAGAATGCCACCCAGCCATTTTGGCTTCCTCATGCCTCTGGATCAACAGACAAAGAAGGACATTAATGTACATACTATCTAGTGTGATAGATCCTGATTACCAAGGGGAAATTGGATTGGCTTTACATAATGGAGGTAAAGAAGAATATGTCTGGCATACAGGAGATTCTTTAGGTCGCCTCTTAGTACTCCCATGCTCTGTGATTAAAGTCAATGGAAAATTACAGCAACCCAATTCTGATATGACTGCTAATGGCCCAGACCCTTCAGGAATGAAGGTTTGGGTCACCCCACCAGGCAAAGAACCATGACCAGCTGAGGTGCTTGCTGAGGGCAAGGGAAGTACAGAATGGGTGGTGGAAGAAGGTAGTTCTGAATATCAGCTACGATCACGTGACCAGCTGAAAAAACTAGGACTGTGATTGTTATATTTCTTCATTGTATATGTGCATCACATTTTTGTTTCCTTCTGTTATGAACTGTGACATGTAAATAAGGTTAATGCATTTTGGTTGTATGTGTGTTAACGTATCATGTTAGGCACAAATATGACTGTATAATTGTCCTTATTTAGAGATTATATATGGTTAAGAAGATGTGTGCAACTGCCAAGTTGACAAGGGGTGGACTGTGATAGTTGGAGCTGTGTGTCAACTTGGCTAGACCCCAGTTCTGTGTGGTTGTTCCCATGATGGGATCGGATGACTGTTTTGAGTGGCCAGTCTATTGAAGGGGAGTTTCCCCAGGGGTGTGGCCTGCTTCCAGTATATCCAGGAACATCCTGGGAAGAGAGACATTCTTCTGTGGATTGGGATTCTGTTGTGCTGCCTACAACTGTCCGTGAGTGAGCAGTTCACCATTCGGCCTGGAGATCTTGGATTCGTCATTCATTGGAGTCAACAGCCGGTGTACTGCCTGCCAGCCTTGAGCTTCTTGGCTCCTGCAGTTGCAGGATCCAGGGAAAGCCTCCAGCTTGATGTTTGATCCAGGAACTTTGGACTTGCCAGCTTCTATATGTGTGTGAGCCATTTTCCTAAGATAAATTTCTCTCTCTTGCTCTCTCTGTATATATATGAGCTTTGCTGGTTTTTGTTTCTCTAGAGAACCCAGTCTAACACAGGCATATATACAAAACCAATAGCCAGCATTATTGTCAATGGAGAGAGACTGAAACCATCCCCCTTTCAAACAAGAACCAGACAAGGATGCCCTCTATCAACACTTCTGTTCAACATTGTGTTGGAAGTTTCTCAAGGAGAAAATAGGAGCAAATTTGGGGGCCCTCATTTATGGCATAAATAGACTGGCAAGCATAACCCAAAATGCAAAAACAGCAGAAGATAAACTAGATGACTAGCACCTTCTAAAAATTAAATTTTTATGTGCTTCAAAAGACTTCTCTAAAAGAGTAAAATGAGAACCCACAGATTGGGAAAAAAAATTCAGCCACAACATACCTGACAAAGGACTTATCTCTAAAATTTATAGAAAACACCAACACCTCAACATCAAAAAGACAAACAATCCAGTTTAAAAAAAAAAAAAAAAACGGGCAGAAGGTATGATAGACACGTCACCAAAGAAGATATTCAGGTGGCCAACAAACACGTGAAGAAATTGGTCACAATCATTAGGCATTACTTACTAAAAAACTCACTGCCGTCTAGTCAGATCTGACTCGTAGCGACCCCTCCTTGGGTTTCTGAGGCAGTATCTCTACAGAAGTAGAGTGCCCAGTCTTCCTTCTGAGGAGTAGCTGGTGGGTTTAAAGTGCCAATCTTCTGGTTAGCAGTCAAATGCTTCAGCCACTGTGCCACCATAGCTCCCCAGATGACAATAAGCACATGGGGGAAAAAAAGGATGCTCAAAATCAGCACCCATTAGGAAGTACAAATCAAAACCACAATGAGATACCACCTCACCCCCTAAGAATGGCAATTATAAAAGAAAATCTAGGTATTGGTGAGATAAGAAACAGGAACTTTATCCATTGCTGGTGGGAATGTAAAATAGTATAGCCACTATGGAAAATAGTCCTGCAGCTCCTCAAAAGGTGGAACATTGTTCTACTATATGACCCAACAATTCCGTTCTTAGGTATATACTGAAAAGACCCAAAAGCAGCAACATAGACATATGTTCACCAGTGTTCATCACAGCACTAGTCATAATAACCAAAAGGTGGAAACAACCAAGCTGTCCAAAAACTGATGAATGGTTAAGCAAATTGTGGTATGTATATATAATGGTATATTACTCAGCTACATAGAAGAATGAAATCCTGATGCATGCCACAACACTGATGAACCTTGAATACTATCTTAGTTACCTAATGCTGCTATAACAGAAGTAACATAAGTGGGTGGCTTTAATGAATGGAAGTTTATTTTTTCAGTTTAGGAGGCTAAAAATCTAAATTCAGGGCATTAGCTTTAGAGGAGCACTGTCAACTCCGGAAGAAGGTCCTTGTCTTTTTTCAGCTTCTTTTCCTAGGTTTGCACTAACTCACTGCCGTCGAGTTGAATCTGACTCATAATGACCCATCCTTGGGTTTTCAAGGCATATCTCTACAGAAGTAGATTGCCTAGTCTTCCTTCTAAGGAGTGGCTGGTGGGTTTGAACTGCCAGCCTTCTGGTTAGCAGTCAGATGCCTTAGGCACCACGGTACCAGAGTTTCCATTCCTAGGTTAGGTGCATCTTAGTCTGCAAAGGACGTTTTTTCCCCCCTTAATGCTTTAAAGAGGCCTTTTGCAGCATATTTGCCTTAATGCAATACAACATCTGATTTCTTGACTGTTGTTTCCATAGATGTTGATTATGGATCCACATAGGTAAAATAAAATCCCTGACAACTTCAATCTTTTCTCATTTATCATGATGTCACTTATTGGTCCAGTTTTGAGGATTTTTGTTTTACTTACATTGGAATGTGATCCATATTGAAGACTGTAGTCTTTAATCTTCCTCAGTAAGTGCTTCAAGTCATCTTCACTTTCAGCAAGCAAGGTTGTGTCATTTGCCTCGTCCAGAGCAAAGAAGAATGAAGAAAACCAAAATTCATGGAAACAATTAGTCCTAGTGACTGGTACACCACCCAATCTACATAGTTTCTGACTATGAAACCAGAAGAACTAGATGGTGCCCAGCTACCACTGTCATCTACTTGGAAGGGGATCTATCTAGGAGATCCTTAATAGAGAGACAGAACAATGTGGAACAAAGCTCAAAATCATTTGGAGAAAAAAAAAGGGGGGGGGGACCAGGTTTGCTGGTCCAATAGAGCATGGTAGAACTGCTGAGACTATGGCCTCTAGCTGCCCTTCAGGTCAGGAACTGAACCCACACCTGGTGGTTTCCAGCCAAACAAAAGACAGGCATATGAGTTGAACATTTACCTCATGTAGATACACTCCTTGGAGAGAACAATCATGGGAGAAAGAAGGGCTGCTTATGCACAGGAAGACAGGGCAGGAGTGCATGGAGGTTGGACACTGGGAAGAGGTAACTATGAGGAGGAAGTGGGAGGGGAGCTGTTGCATTGTGGTAAACTGTGGTCAATGTCATGAGACAAAGTGTATGTGAACTGCTATATAGAAAGTGAATTTGCACTGTAAATCTTCACTCAAATCACAATAAAAAAAAAAAAGTGTCATTTGCATATCACAGGTTGTTAATGAGTGTTCCCCCAATTCTGATGCTATGTTCTTCTACATATAGTCCAGCTTCTCAGATTACTTGCTCAGCATACAGATTGAATAAGTATAGTGAAAGGATACAACCCTGACACATATCCTTCCTGATTTTAAAGTGTTAAAAAATATATATAACTTTGAAGACTAATGTTTGCCTAACCTAATCCATGGCATTTTCAGTCGCCTCTTATGCATGTAAAAGCTGAACAATGAATAAAGAAGACCGAAGAAGAGTCGATGTTCTTTGGAAGTGAGAATACCTAGACTTCATCTGTCTCACCTACTTTAGTCATGTTTTTAGAAGGGACCATTCCCTGGAGAAGGATATCGTGCTTGGTAAAGTATAGAGGGTCAATGAAAAAGGGAAGACCCTCAACAAGATGGGTATTGACAGCAGTGGCTGCAACAATGGGCTCAAGTATAGCAAGGATTGTGAGGAAGCCGCACGACCAGGCAGTGTTTTGTTCTGTTGTACCTAGGGTTGCTGTGAGTCGGAGCCGACTTGATGACACCTAATAACAACACTACTCTAGGTTCCTTGGCAGTTATATAGCAAGCTCTGGTAGCACAGTGCTTAAGGCATTTGACTGCTAACCAGAACCATAACCTACCAGCCACTCCTCAGAAGGAAGATGGGGTAGTCTACTTCTGTAAAGATTTGTTGTTGTTGTTATTGTTAGGTGCCATCAAGTCAGCTCCAACTCATAGCAACCCTATGTACAACATAGCGAAACATTGCCTTCTCCTGTGCCAGCCCCAACTACTGGATCAATCCATCTCTTTGAGGGTCTTCCCCTTTTTCGTTGGCCCTCCACTTTGCCAAGCATGATATCCTTCTTCAGGGAATGGTCCCTTCTGACAACCTGACCAAAGTAGGTGAGACAGTCTGGCCATCCTCGCTTCCAAGGAGCATTCCAGCTGCACTTCTTCTAGGACATATTTGTTAATTCTTTTAGCAGTCCATGGTACTTTCACTGTTCTTCGCCAGCACCACAACTCAAAAACATGAACTCTTCTTTGGTCTTCCTTATTCATTGCCCAGCTCTCACATGCATTCGAGGCAATTGAAAATACCATGGCTTGTCTCGTGCGCACCTTAGTCATCAGAGAAACATCTCTTTGCTCTTCAGCCCTTTAAAGAGGTGTTTTGCAACAGATTTGCCCAGAGCAATACGCCATCTGATATCTTGACTGCTGCTTACAGCTGTTGATTTTGGAACCAAATAATATGAAACCTCTGATAACTTCAATCTTTTCTCCCTTTATCATGATTCTGCTTATTGGGCCATTTGTGAGGATTTTCGTTTTCTTTATGTTGAGATGTAATTCTTGCAAATCCAATGGAGGGGGGCCCTATGAGTTGGAATGTCCTGGATGGCAGTGAGTTTTGGTTGTTTTTTTAATCTTCCCCTCTGTTTGTGCTTGCTTGTTTTATCTCCTCTTCTTTATCTCAAAATAGATTTATTTAAGGCACACCCTACATTTACACTGTCTCATAAACAAAACAGAGGAAACCCTATTCCCAGATAGGGTTATAACCACAGGTAAAAATAAAAACCCACCACCA
>NW_006921607.1:1633081-1686086 GCF_000298275.1 Orycteropus afer afer
GTGAAGGGTCAACGAAAGAGGGAGATGCCTTCAACGAGATGGATTGACACGGTGGCTGCGATGATGGGCTCAAGTATAGCAGGGATTGTGGGGCTGGCGCAGGATCGGGCAGTGTTTCGTTCTGCTGTGCATGGGGTCGCTATGAGTCGGAAACTACTCAACGGCACTTAACAACAACAACAACAACAACCATCAAGTTGATTCTGACTTAACAGCAGCCCTTTAGGACAGAGTACAACTATCCCATACGGTTTTCCAGACTGTAAATCTTTACAGAAGCAGACTGTAGCCTCATCTTTCGCCCACGGAATGTCTGGGGGCTCCAGACTGCTGACCTTTTGGTTAGCAGCTGAATGTGTTAACCAGTGTACCACCAGAGTCCCCTAACCACAGGTATTAGGGTTTTCAAGACCTAATTTTAAGGGTGCTTAATTTTAAGTACCATGAACTACTAAAAGAACTAACAAATCTGTCCTCAGGAAGTGCAGCCAGAATGTTCCTTAGAAGTGAGAATGGCCAGACTTCGTCTCACCTACTTTGGTCATGTTGTCAGAAGGGACCATTCTCTGGAGAAGGATGTTATGCTTGGAGAAGTGGAGGGTCAAAGAAAGAGGGGAAGGCCTTCAACAAGATGGATTGACATGGTGGCTTCAGCGATGAGCTCAGATATAGTAGGGATCATGAGGCTGGCACAGGATCAGGTAGTGTTCCATTCTGTTGTACATAAAGTTGCCATGAGTCGGAGATGACTCAACGGCACATAACAACAACAATTTTAAGGGACATAATTCAACCCATAACAAGGACATTATGCTGAGCCAAATAACTCAGACACAAAAGGACAAATACTATATGATATCATGTATATGAAATAAGCAAATATACATAAACCAAAAATAATTAGTAGTTACCAGGGGCAATAGGAAGGGGGAAAGGGAGTTTTGCCTTAGAGTACGTTGTAGATATGTTAATGATGGTGGTGATATAACTTGGAACAAGAGAGCAAAATGCACAGCTTGAAGAATGTAATCAGTGTAATTGAAATGTACATGTAGAAACTGATAAGATACTATGTTGTTTATTTATTACGGTAATGAAAAGTGAAGGAGAATGACTGTAATCCATGTCATTGAAATGTGGTATGTGTTTTCATCACATAAAAAGTGTTTAAAGGAAAAAAAGAGAAATAAAGACTTTATCAAACAAACAAAAGTAGGGAATGTATTGCCAGAAGACCTACCCCATAAGAAACGATAAAAGTTCTTCAGCTAGAAAGAAAATTATGTAAGTCAGAAACTTGGATCTACATAAAGAAAAGAAAAACACCTTTAAAAAAAAAAAGGGACCAACGGCCTTGGAGTCAATTCTGACTCAAAGCAACCCCATAGGAGAGAGTAGAACTACCCCATAGGGTATCCAAGGAGGCTATAAATCTTTACAGAAGCCAACTGCCACCTCATTCTCCTGTGGAGTGGCTAGTAGCTTCAAACAATTGGCCCTTTTGTTAGCAGCTGAATGCTTTAACCACTGCACTGTGAGGCCTCCTAAAAGTATCATGAGGGAATTAATTATGATAAAATAAAAATCTTTTATTTTTCCTATTCTTACTTATGTAGATGATAACTTTGTTTAATAAATACAATGTATTGGGTGATTACAGCATGTGAGTAAGTGAAATGAATGACAGCAGTATCTATAAGGGACAAGAGGGAAGAAATGGGAGTAGTTTGTTCCAAAGTACCTGTACAACACATGAAGAGATAAAATGTAATTTGAATATGAACTTAGATTAGGTATAAAACCATACTGCAAACTCTAAGTAAACCACAAAAAATGTCTGGATTTCAGTTGAAAAAATCACTCAAATATCTCAAACTATATGAGGAAAGACTGCTATCAGATGAAAACATTGAGATGACACAAATGTTAGAATTATCTTCCAAGGATTTTAGAGCAGCCATCATAAAAATGCTTCAGTGAACATTACAAATACTCTTGAAATAAATGAAAAAAAAAAAAAATAGTCTCGGCGATTCAATGAAAGGTGTAAAGAGGAACCAAATGATTTTTTTTTAATTTTTATTTTAAGAGCTTGTTTTACATTCAATGTTACGTGTACATTTAGTTTCATTCCCCATTTACTATGTCCAACCCTAACCCAGTCTCTTCCCCTCCCTACCCTGTAACCCTCCCCCTGTGCCCCTCATATTTATGCACTCCTGTTTGTCCTGCATTTCCTCAAGTTGAATGTTGGTCCTCTGGTGTCCTATGGTCTATTGCTCTAAGGAGTGTATTACAATAGAGTATGTGGGTGCATCATCCTGGGTTAAATGGTCTGCGTGTATGTCTTGTTAACTATTGGGCTGAGAGCCAGCCCCTGGGGGTGCGTTTTATTCCAGGTGCAGAATGTATTCCAGGTCCACAGTATTGGGGGTCTCATCAGACTTCCTCTGACCAGTAATCCTGGTCATTATAGAGTTTTTGGATTTTGTTCCACGTTTTTCCTCCCACTCTATCCAGGATCTCCAGATTTGATCCTTTCCTGAGTGGTTGGCATTGGTCACCAGGCACCATCTAGTTCTTCTGGTCTCAAGGGCCATCATGTGTCCTATGGCTGATTGCTTCCAAATGCCCTTGTTTTTTGTTTGTTTGTTTGTTTTGTTTTTTTGCGTTCTTCTTCACTTCTGACACTAGGAGACCATTAGCTGCATATTGGATGGCCACTTGAAAGCTTTTAAGACCCCAGTCGCTACTCACCAATGTAGGATGTGGAGCAAGGTTTTTATATATTTTGTTGTGCCAATTGAGTCTGGTGTCCCCCAGTACTATGGTCCTGAGACAGTAGATCTATTGGATCTCTCTCCCATAGTGTCTGGTTGTCTGTGAGGGATTACTCTGTGTCTGTCTTCTATTGTTTCTATAAGTACTGCAGGTATTTTGTATCACTGGTGTTTGTGCAAGATTAGCCTTAGCTGAATCTATCCTTGGTCTAGAGTATACTTCTGTTCACTGACCCCCGTCTGATCATCTCAGGTGTTTGTGTTTTTCTGTAGCCTGGTGCCAAAAGAAAATTTTAGAACTAAGAAATACAATAACCAAAACAGAAATTTAATGAATGGACTCAACAGCAAAATGTAGAGAACAGAGGAAAAAAATCAATTAACTTGAAGATAGAGCAATGGAAATTATCCAGCAGTAGAGAGAAAATAGACTGAAAAACAATGAGCAGAGCCTCAGAGATTTGTGGGACTTTCACAAAGGAATGGTCATGTCATCTGAGTACCCAAAAGGAAAGGAAAAAGAGAGCAGGCTGAAAAAGTACAAATAGCTGAAAATTTCTCAAATTTGTCAAAAGACGTGAGCAGATTCGAGAAGCTAAGTGAGCACAAACAGGATAAACTCAAAGATATTTGCACCAAGACACATCATAGCCAAACTTTTGAAAACTACAGATGAAGAAGTTTTGAGAACAGCCAGTAACAGCACTATCTGTAGGGGAGAAATAATTCAGATGATATTGCATTTCCCATCAGAAATGGAGGCCATGGAGGCCAGAAGGAAGTGGCACAACATTTTTCAAGTGCTGAAAGAGAAGAACTCAACCTCGAATTCTATGTCCAGTGAAAATATCCTTTAGGAACGAAGGGGAAATCAACACCTACTCAGATTAAGGAAAACTAAGAATTTGTTGGCAGCAGATTTATGCTAAAAGAATGACTAAACAGAGAGGAAATGATAAGGAATCTTAGAACATCAGGAAGGAAGGAAGAAAATATGATGATAAAATCAGTGTACCACTGAGCTATATACTTCAAAATTGTTGATTTTTTTGTTACATGAATTTTAATTTTAAAAAATTAAATTCACACCTAGATTGTGAGTGGTAGAATCAATTTCTGTTCTTTGGGGTTACAAAACAAATGGATTTTAATCATTAATTTAACAGTCCTTATTGAGTGTCTACTGTATATATCAGTCACTGTGCTAGGTGCAGGGAGTATGTAGCCATGGTATTTGCCTTCAAGGATCTCAAAGACTAGTAGGAGAGTCAATGAGGATGGTGATGGGAAATGTTTGGAGCAATAATTTAGCTGGGTCCCTATAAAATTTTCTGTAATAATTGGAAAGTGTTGTTATCATATCTTTATTTTATAAACACAGAAATTTAGTAAAGTCAAGGGACTTCCAAGAAATCACAAGTCTGGTCCTGGGGTTGAGGGCCCTGGGTTATGACCTTTCACCTTCAGCTCCAACCCTAGGTAACATGTTTCACCTTTCCATTTTGGGACCATGTGTGAGTAATTTACATATTAGTAAGTGCCTTGTAAAACCTGCAAGCCCAGATTATTTGAATGGTTTTACATTATGTTTGCAAATTCTGTTGTACCAATTTATTATCTAATGTAAATGCCAATAAATTTGGCAATAACATACGCTTACCCAAATTTATAGGAGCTCTGGTAACATAGTGCCTAAGACACTTGACTGCTAACCAGGAGGCTGGCGGTTCAAACCCGCCAGCCACTCCTCGGAAGGAAGGTTGGGCAATCTACTTCTGTAGAAATACTGTCTAGGAAACCCAAGGAGGGGTCGTTATGAGTCGGGTCCGACTCAACGGCACATAACAACAACAACCCAAATTTATAATATGATCAAGTGAGTTTGAAACATGACACTTTTAAAAAAAAAAAAAAAAACAGGGAAAGTTTGGAAATCCAAGGAACATATTTTAATTGAGAAAATACATATATTAACTGACCATTAGAAATATGTACGTGAGTTTTCATTCAGAGTCATGGCAATATGGATTCATGTACACTACGCTGAATTGTAGATTAGCCAGGATAAGTCCTCATTTCAAATCTGTAGCTTGGATTTCACAATATCACAGGAAAATGCCATATATTCTGATGTGGCTTCCTTAAGGAATGTAGTAAAATAGAAAGAATGAGTATTTGTGTCACATTTAGCTACATTTTATATATGTTGCTGATTTCTTTTCTGTTCTTGTGGTGACATTTTTTTATTTTATAGCTGCTATCCTAGCAACCCTAATGACAAGGTGTTAGATTTTCCAAAGAGAGAATGACACCTATTCCCATCTCTATCTAAATACACAACTAAGCCAGGGAGGAGACTAAGAAAGTAAAAACTACCTTTTGTTCTTTGAGGCTTAATGTACAGAGATGAAATACATATGGAGGTGAGAATCCTGCTATCCTAGTCCTTTCCAGCATAGATGTGCCCATCATATCTACCTGCCATTTCACCCAAGCTCTGGACTGAATATTAATGGAATTCTAAACCTAAGAATGTTTCCTCTTTTTTACCATCTTGGTTATAAAGTCATTAGCATGAGTACCCAACAGCAACCACAAAATGTATCCAGTCATTAAAACACACATACGCCCACAAAAAGGGGGAATAGATTTTTCCCCCGTGCATTTAAAAAATAATAAATTAGCTATTGGTAAATTAAAATTGGTTCTCATTAACTGTATACATTCTTTCTATAGCAGTTAAGTCACACTCCAGACACACCTAATTCCGTTTTTTTTTTTTTTTTTTTTTCTTTTTCTGGCATCCAGGTAGCACAGTGTGTCTCACCAAAGGGACCCCTCGCTTGTTCAAGAACATACTTTTTTGGAGCTACTCACATTCCTTACTTGGGTGAGTCCATATACATTGTTTCTCCCATATTATGGATTTTCCCATAAATTAGAAGTTGATTCATGATAACAGTTTTACTCAGAAGCTCATGATTCCCAGTTTGTAGGCCTCTTGCTCCCTCTCTTAGTACAGCTGGGCAGCTGGTGTGTCTAACCCATTTCTCACAGGATGCATTTCAGGAGGAAAAGCTCTGGTAGCATAGTGCCTAAGGCACTTGACTGCTCACCAGAAGGCTGGCAGTTCAAACCCACCAACCACTCCTGGGAAGGAAGATGGGGCAATCTACTTCCGTATTGATACTGCCTCGGAAACCCAAGGAGGGGTCACTATGAGTTGGGTCCAACTCAACGGCACATAAACAACAACAACAACAAGTCTAACCATGTATGAAATACTGTGCTCAGTGAGAAGGAAGGCAAAGATGATTTAAGAGACCTAGTTCATGATCACAGGAGGTTATGGGCTGCAAGAGAATTTGAAAGACTAAGCCAGGTGCCAGCCTTACTGTTCTTGTGAAGAAAAATGGAGAAGGGCCATCTAGAAAGGCTGAGCTGATTGGGGTTCCCATCTTGCGAAGATTACTGCGAGCTGTGAATATTCAAAGAGACGTGGAGGAGAACATCTAGAAAATGGGGCTCTCAGCACTGCTACACAGTTTATCACCATACATTTTTCCTGGGTTTTTTATAAGCCAGGAAACTCTGGAAAGAAGAATGACTTGGGTCAGATAATTAAATAAATGAAGAAAGAGGCAGTACTGGGCCTATTTACTTTATCTCCTATTTTAAAAACCTAAAAAGCAAAAACATTCCAGAGCCTCAGATTCCGTAGTCCTTGGGTGTTGAGTGGTGATACTGGATGGGTGGTGAAAGAGGAGCATGTCAGACTAAAGGGTCAAGGTCCAGGAGCATTCTGGGAGTAGCTAAGTTTCACTGTTGTTTGTGTTTGTACTCTGTTTAACTTAAATGAAAATACAGCTCTTGACATTTCCTTGTAATTAAATTGAGAAATTTCATTTCTTTGTGAAATGTTTGCATATCCTGTGATCTTGTCACATTCTTAATACATGGTGCTCTTTCACAGGTGATGACAAGCTGCCCAAGAAAACTGAGCAAATGTGAGTCTTCATTTCTATTTTATTTTTTTTCATAAAGTTGAGTTTATCCAGAAGTTCCTGCTGGGTCTTGTCTCCTCCCTTTTGAGACCAGCACCTGGTTTATGAGGCACACAGCTGTGTAGCTTCCCAGGCGGTCCGCAACCCCTGTCTCTCAGCTTAGAGTCCAGGCCACGGGACCCTGCCAGCTTTGCCATCTGCTCCCCGCCTCAGAATTTCCTACCTATAGCATCCATCCATATAAGTGATGGAAGTCTCCTTCACGTTTTTCTATGTAGTGTATTTTTTTATTGGGGACTTCCTAAAAATAAAACCTCCTGAAACTCATTGAGAGAATCTGTGTGAAACCCCATCTTACATGAAGAGTATGTTCTCTGGATTTGACACCTAGGCTTGGGGAACAGAGCTGGGGTCTGAATCTAGGCTGTGCACTCTTAGAAAGGGCCTACTGTTGACTTCTGTGCCCTCCACACAGCAGAAAACCAAAGAAACAAACTCAATGCTGAAGCTACTGAATTCCAAACAGCATTCTCCTTCAGAAATACAAATGTTATGCAGTGTTACTACTACTTGGAATAAATATCCCATTATAAACCAGTGGGATGTAGACCAGTGCTTCCAAAGGCCAGCAGTGATAAGGAATCACCTGAGAGCTTTTAAAAAATGCTGCTTCCTCAGGCCCAATTCCAGAGCTACTGAATCCAGAATTCCTGGGGTAGGACCCACAAAGCTATATTGGAAAAAATATAATACAAGTAATATAATCACACTCCAGAAAACATGAAAACTAGAGAAAAGAAGAAAACAGCATAATTTGCTCCTTTCTGGCACTACCCCTGTTAGTACTTTGTTGTTCTTTTATTATTAATGCATTTAGGTTTATGTAGCTTAATCATAGTGTGTACAGTTTTTTTGAGGGCTTTCTTCACTTTAGCAGCAAGTCAGCCATTTTCTTACATATTGGTGGATACAGTCGTGCTTTGTACCTGCTTGGCTTCCCTTGCCAGCTTTGCTTAGCACTTCCATAGAACCTCATTCTGGACCTTAGACATTTTGCCTTCCCTCTGCTTAAGTTAGGTTTAATCAGTCCTTACAGACTGATTAAAACTGACTAAAAGGCTTCACTTGCCTTTTAGGGCCACACTGATGAGCCCCATTGGTACCCTGCTTCAGGGACTGGTATGGAAGAGTGCCCACATCAGGAGACTTGCTAAATCCCAGGGCTGGTGGAACTTGGGCCTTGTGGAGTCCTAATAAAGACAATAGCAACACTCTCCAGGTAGAGAGCAGGCCTTCCCTCATCATGGCCTTACACCTCCCATCCAGACCATTGTATGTATAGGCAGCCAGGTGGTTTGTGGAATGAGCTCTTGTCTGAGAGTCTGTGTAGGAGAAGGCCAAGCAGGGGAAGGAAGGCCTGACCAGTGTTGGTTCTTAGGGAGGTTTTAATCAAGCTGGGGAGTTATCTTAACATGTCTTTGGGGTTGGCCTCCCTTAGTATAAAAGTGTAGCGGATTCTGGCACCTGAAGGTGCCCAAGTTCATTGTTAGTGTCCCTGCCTGGCCCCTTCCCACCAGAGCATACCCCTCTGCTCTGGCTAGGCCATTAATTTTCAGGATATGTTGTAGATCATTGGAGCTGTCATTTTAGTGTAAGTATTTTCTATTACCCTTTTTATTTTACTGCTAATTCACATCTCTTACCTCCAATGTGGAGGTGTGGTGCAGGGGCCAAGAATGAAGTGGAAGAAGATGGCAATGTGATGTGGCACATAGGGAAAGCACCAGGCCAAGAGCAGAGCTGAGTTTGAGCCAGCCATTAATTTGCTGTGGTCTTGGACAGCTTAGTCCGCCGCCATAGGTGTCAGTTGCTTCATCTAAAGATGAGAGGATTGGGCCAGATCATTTCTGTGTTTCCTTCCAGCCTTCAAACTCTTATCACCGTCCTTTACCTATTACAAGATTCTAACTTAAAAATAGACATATTGTTAGACTGATGTATGAAAGATGAGTTTTCTCAGTAAACTTTCACCCAAATCACATTAAAAATTGAAAAAATAATAATAATAATAATAAACATATTGTTAGGTAAGGCTTTGTTAGTTCTCTGTCAGGTACCTCCCCTTGCCTTCCAGCCCTCTCTCTCTCTCTGTAAGCCTGGGTCTCCTGCAAAAGTAGTGGTCCCCAACCCAAAGCAGTTTTGTCATGCATCCCCTCCAGGGGACATTTAGCAATGTCTGTCTAAAGGCATTTTTGATTGTCACAGCTGTGAAGGAGGCTGCTACGAGCTTCTAGTGGGTGGAGGCCAAAGATGCTGCTGAACATCCTACAATGCACAGGACAGCACCCCCACACCAAGGAATTACCGGGCCCAAAATGCCAAGGTTGAAAACCCTGCCCTAAAGGAAAGCAGACTTGTGTTTTCTGAGAACCTTTCTGGCAATCCTCAGTCCCAGTTCTAGCAAAGAAAATGCCCCATATAATGACTTTGGAAATGAGAAGTCAAGAGAGAAAGAGCAGGGTTTGAGGTAGGAGGGAGGTAAGAGATCCACTCAGAAGTAGTCTCTGTTCTTCAGATCAGGCAAACTGCTTGGAGAGTGGTCTGCAGCTGTTTACATTGAATTTGAGTGGAACCCCGCCTCTCCTCAGTTGGCTCATCTCTCCTGCCCTCTGGGGGTCTAGGAGCAGCCAGACTTCAGCAGGCCTGGTGAGGAGCTGTCCTAAAGGCATGGTGTGGTTGCCCTGTCGAAGCAGCAAGGCTGTCTTGACACTTCTGCACAGGAGCAGCCAGGGCACTCCCGTAAGAAGGAGAGTTAGTCTTTGCAGCAGAACTCAGAGGGGCTGGCTGTCCTTAAGATGGTTTGACAAGACAATAGCATAAGTCAGTTGGAGCACATGGTTTTTACAAGAGTCTGAAATCAATTATTCCATTTTCACACCCTTTTCATTTTGTTTAAAACCCAGTTCCCTGGAATATGTCATTTATGTGCATGCAGCCTTTGGTGAAACCCTGCAATGCTGTAGTTAACCTTTATTTTTTGTTTTTAAAGTAGGCTCTTATCCCGGGTTTATGCCGCAGTTGTTGAGGCTGTTCTGGCTGCCATTGCATGCTATGCTAAAACTTCCAGTCTAACAAAGGTAACTTAAACACCGTGGTTCTCTCTCCTTAGTAGTTATGTTAACATAAAACTTCCAGCCATCTGTTTATTCTCTGGGAACCTTATGGTACTCGATTTTGTGTGAGATTAGGCCTCAACAGGGCTGACACCAGGCAGGGATGCCTTTAGAGTGCTAAGCTTTTCCCGCCTGTGACTGTGCTGTTGTCTTATGAGTGACAACTAACCAGCACTTGTTTGCAGACCTCTGGTTGTATTAGAGGAAGATCATTCTGTAACATATTGTTCTGTTGAATAGTTTCAATCAGCCTTTTAAAAGTTAAAAAATAAAGATCTGTGGATTATTCTACTGTGAACTTTAATTAAGTTAGGTAAGTTTGCTTTGAGTTGTGTCGTTTGATTTCCTGTAAGTCAGTGTTTTAAAAAACACAAAGCCTAAAGAATAGAAAATCTGACTTGCCTTTCCTAGACAGTCATTTGTGTTCTCATTCTCTGACCGCTATCTCCCTTGCTGTTCTGGGTTAACCTGCCCTCTGAGTTGGACCCTATATCTGACCCAGTAAGGAGATGAGAAGAGTCAGCTTGGTGCCTCCCAGTACCAATAGGACCTTTCCTGAAGGAAGCCATTTGACATTGGAAAGGTTTTGTATGATGTAGATGTCAGAGAGACCGTAGCCGTAGTCACCAGCTCCTTACTGTCCCCCCTCACTGAACTCAAATCCCTGGGACTGACATCATGGGACTTCTCCGCTGTTTAGCTGCTGTGTGGCAGAAAGCTTATACAGTGCAACAAATGTCCTTCAGTGTCAGTACTCACACCTTTGTTTTTTAACTGATCTCTTGTAAATATAGTTCTTTGAATATTCTTAGTATCTAGCAGAAACTCTGAGCAGTTTCTCCCAGGGTCAGGGGAGAGGAGAGGATAAAACATGTACTAAGATCACCAAGAGCACTTTTCCAGACCTCACATTCTGACGGACGATGCCTCGGGGATCCATTGGAACCAACCCAGCTGGTTACAACTCTCAGGTGGATCAAGTTCCAGTGCCCACCTGCCTGAATGAAGTATTTTTCCTGTGAACCCAGCCTGAAGAAAGCAGACACCTGTTTCCTTTAACAGTATATTTTCATTTTAGTCTTTTGATGTGTACAAAGTAGTCACGTAGAGGGGAGGAGCACAGTGTTCTCCTAGCCAAATGTTAGAAGGGCTCTCTCTCCTAAGAATGATGTGCATACTTTTTCTTGCTGTGAAAGCTAATTGCCTCTGTTTGTGTTACTGCTTTTACAGGCCAAGGAGGTAGCAGAGCAAACACTGGGATCTGGATTAGATTCCTATGAGCTGATGCAATTTAAGGCAGTCCTACGGTAGGCAATGGCTGATATTTTCTATAAGGCACTTTTTAAATGTTTATTTAAAACAGCAACAACAACTTTTCTTTCTTATGTTTTGTATTCTCCCTTTATAATCTCTTTGGGAAATATTGCAGTAAATTAATAGGCTTTGTGAAGGCAGATGATTAATGACCAGGGCTTTCTTTAAGAAACCAAAGAGCCAAAAACAGAAGAACTATATGAGGAAAAAGTCCCACACACGACCTGAGGCTGGATATGAGACAAATTAATACCAGAACCACAGGAGACCTATGGTTTCAGAGATTAGAAGGGTGAAGCTGAGGATGTGAGTGGTGAGAGGCCTGGGCACATGAAGATAGTCGTGCTTAGAAGGCACTTGCCTTGGACCTCTCTGCCTCTCCCATCACAGGAACTCTGAACTCATCTCAGGGTCTAGACAGTCTGAGACTTTGGCTTCCTGGCAGTCCTCCCAAGATGACACATCTCCCAGCAGCACATCACAGTGGGTCTCTGTATGGTCTCCTACTGTAGCTAAACCTTCACAAACCCAATCCACTTCACCCACTGCCCTACGTGAAGACCACTTTGTGCACTTTTATGCAAAGGAGGCAAAAGATAGCCATATTGGAGAGTTGTTTTTTAAGAAAACTTCTGGAATATACCTTGTGTTACCTCACCTCCACGCCCCTCATTTGCTTACATCAACAGCCTTGCATAGTGACAAGGAACATTTGGAAAGATGTCAGTCAATTGATCTAATATGAAGAGTTCTATTGCTACCACTTTAGGAATGTAATAAAGAGCCAGAATCCCAAAGGGCTCCCAGCCCTGCCATGGGCTGTTCCAAGAAGTTCCCATGCCCTTTGCATTATTCCTTAGTTGCATTGGTCTCCTCCATGATAACCTCTGACAGCCCTTTTGGTACAAGGATTAGGGCTTACTTTAGACTGCCTTTCCCTAGGTCTTATCTCTGGCCAGGAGAGGGGAGTGATAGGGGAAGCTTGTTCCCTAAAGGCCTGCATTATCTATTTCTGGAAGACCTGGGTTTGAGAAAGGGCCTCTGCTTTCCATCTGTGGGACCTTAGGCAAGTCAGGGAGTTCTCTGTGCATCTGTTTTTTCATCTCCTTATATCCTTGAGTGACTAGGAGTTCAGTGCCTCCCATGTAAAGGTTAACTGGTGTAACAGGGTTCTTCTCTGTTGCTATAGACATGGCTGACATAGTCATCCCATTCCTTGGAGCTTTGCCTAGGCCCACTCAACCTTCTGTGGCAAGCTTATTCTCAGTCCAGGGTCCTCCCTGGTGTGGGTGTACCTCCCTAGTTGGAGGAAGGAACAAGGAGAAAAGCACCAGGCAATGACAGGAGAGTCTCAGGGCTAGTACCTACCTAGAGCCCCACCCTCTTCTGTCCATAAGAGTGGACTGTTGTTGTTGTTGTTGTTTGCCGTCAAGTCGGCCCCGACTCATAGCGACCCCTCTTTGGGTTTCCGAGGCAGTATCACTACGGAAGTAGGATTGCCCAACCTTCCTTCCGAGGAGTGGCTGGTGGGTTTGAATCGCCAGCCTTCTGGTGAGCAGTCAGGTGCCTTAGGCACTATGCTACCAGAGCTCCTAAGAGTGGACTGAGTACCCTTAAACTCTGTCACATTAGCAGATCTGTTCCTGAGGGCGGAAGAAGAAAGTAGTCATGAATTTACACAGAAGTTCGTGTGCAACTGACAAGTTCCTTTAAGGCATGAAATGAAACTTGCATGATTTAGAAACTTTCTGTCACAAGAAATGTTAAAGCCAGAAGGGTTGTCTTGTTCCTCCTCAGTATGCTCACTCTGGAGTCTGGACCAGGCCTCTCACCCCACAGCAGTTGACTGTAAACGGCAGAGACATGGCCTCTCCCTGGGCTCAAGGCAGGGATGGAAGCTTGACCCGAAGGTGGTGAATCCACAGCAAGCATCAGTCCTATCACACATTCCCTCCTGCTCTGGTCTGCAAGGCAGCACAGCCCTGAGAATTTGCACAAAGGCGGGGCCGTGACTGGAGTCATGTACTGGCCCCACACCTGCCAGTGGTGCAAGACCCTGGGAAAAGTGCCTCATGTCTCTTAAAGTACATGTGCATAAGGCAGGGATGACACAACCCTTGCTGGGTGGCTGTGAGGATCCAGAGCAGGTTTGCTGCAGAAGCAGGTTTCTGGGGAAGATACCAACCTAATAGTGAGCAAGAGCAGACTGACTTTATTTTTATTTTGTTTTTGTTCTACAGCTCCAAGATGGCTTTTCATATACATGCTGTGAATAATCAGGGAAGGTCAGTATATGGCTGTGGTTTGTCCTCATTTGGGGCAAGTTTTTAGAAGCAGAAAGAGAAGAGAGGCTGCCTTATAACTGCTGGCATGGATGTTCTCATGGTTACACACCTGGCAGTGGCATCCCTCCAGGCTTCAGTTTGGGTCTGGTCCTGTCTGTGCTCACCTGAGACCCTCTAACCTGAGAACTTCCTACTGAAGGTTGAGGGGTGGGGGGTTGGACGTAATTCACTCCAAGTAGCCTACATAGTAATTCAGTGTAGGTGCAACCCAGTATTTTGAAAATCGCTGAGAAATTGAGTTTGTGGCTTAACAAGGTGAAAGAGAATATCTCATAAAGTTCAGTGCAATTAATAACTCTTTAAGGTATCTCCCATCTTTTTCATCTTCTAGAATTGTACGTCTGGACAGTGAAGATACCTTATACTTTGTGAAGACGGTAAGCAGAATTGTTACAGGTTGGAGGCTGGGTACAGCCTATAGAGTGGTATTTACAGGGAGTGAGGCAGTAGGTGGATGGTTGAGTGGAGAGTCTTGAGCAACCCAGCCCTTACCTGAGAAAACTCTGCTTTCTGAAGGTGCTTAGGCATCTGTGCAAGGCCCAACCACAGTCACACTCCCATACTTAGGCTGCTGTAGGACCCAAAATCTTAACCAAGTCTTAACTCTTTCTGAATTTATGAAGATGTCTCCAGGTGTCTGAGATTGCTCACATATCATATGGATGTGAGGTGAGGATGGAACAAAGCCACCTTGACACAGACTAGCAAGTTTTCAGTGTTTGTCTGTGTTCCAGGGCCTTCACTGATGCCCTCAACAAGGGCCTACTCTCCAGCTAAATGAGATTGTCAGAGCAGAACTTCCTGTGTGCTGAACACATGCTGATAGGCCAAGGAAGTGGTTTACTGATCTTCTCAGCCCTCAAGAGTGGGCCGCCATGGCGTAGGGATATCAGTTTCCAGGCCGGTTGCTCCCAGCCACAAGCCAAGGCCTCCATTTACCCCAGTCCATCCTGGCTCCTGGCATGAAGAAAGTTGACAAGCACTGCATGAGAGGATAGTGAATATCTAGCCAAGGTTCTGGTTGTAATATATGTGGCCACAAGTTATACCTTGAGTCTGTTCTGTGGCCACTGCATGAGCCTTAATTCTAGTGAGCTTTTGATTATGGGGAACTGGTGGGCAAGTGTGGATAGCTCAGTACAAATGAATCCCCACCACCATTACCAGTGGAAAATCAGCTCAAAGTTCCCATGAGTAGTGTCATCTCATCTACAGAGTACAGTACAGCAAAGGTGACTTCTTTGGTTATAATTTACATTTTTATAATAGGTGTGCTCCCTGTGTCTGTCAGCATTTTGTGTTGATGTTCTTTTAGAACCAATTGAGTCTTTTTAGTGACATCAAGATGCTGGGAAATTCTTACTAGTATTTGGACAGTAACATTGTATCCCTTTGCTAGACTTCAAACTCCCTGATTTTCTTCTTTAGATTCTCTTGTGCAGTGTTTTGGAAGGTACCTTGCTCAATAGTAAGTGAAATACTTAAGGAAGTCAGTAGAGTCATGTTATTAAGTTAAATATTGCATTCAGCAGCAGCAAATGAAATAGGAAAGAAGAGGTGGGAAGTCGGTGCTTTCTTTCCAAATCCTGTTCCCTCTTCCAAGCAGAGACGAAGTTCAACCTCCTCCTTGAAGTCTTCCCTATTCGTTTCTCTCCAGTATTCTTTCACAGTATGCCTTAAAGCAGTATTGGATGATCTGTTTTTTAGAGGTCTCTTCCTGGAGGCTTAGGGCTGGCAACTAGTCTGACTCTGGTTTCTCATGATACAGGCTTCTATGACCGTCTATGACATTCCTGACTTGCTGGGAGGAAGAGGATGCTTGGGATCTGTGGTATTTTCCGAATCATTTTTGACATCTCATATCTTGGTTAAAGAAAAGGGTAAGTGTGTATGGTCTTTGGAAAGCAAAACTTGAAACTTGTTTTGGAGGGTAGGTATAGAAATGGGGTAAAACAAACCATAAACTAAGTCAAAAACCAGTAATAAAGGGATAAAAATATTAGAACATTCATGATAAAGCATATATATCCTAATTTATGAAGTGCTCTTAATAAGTAATCAGAAAAACACAAGCTACAATAGTAAAATATATTTTTATATATTTACTAGTATATAACCTTACTAGTAGTTAAGCGGGAGCTCTGGTAGCATAGTGGCTAAGACACTTGCCTGCTCACCAGAAGGCTGGCAGTTCAAACCCACCAGCCACTCCTCGGAAGGAAGGTTGGGCAATCCTACTTCCGTAGTGATACTGCCTCGGAAACCCAAGGAGGGGTCGCTATGAGTCAGGGCCGACTCGACGGCAGACAACAACAACAACAACAGTAGTTAAGCAGCAGCACTTTGAACCAATGATTAGAAGATTAGACAATCTACTTCTGTAGTGATACCACCTCAGAAACCCAAGGAAGGGTCACTGTGAATCGAAATTGACTGGATGGCAATGAGTTGTGGTTTTTTTATTTGTTTTATGTTGGCAAAAAAAAAACTAAAGAATGATGATACTCCGTGCTGGTAGAATGACCATGATGATACTCTTTGAGTTTTAATGTGTATATGTGTACTTCTTTGAAAAAAATTAAAAGTGAAACTAAAAAAGAACTAATTCCCAGGACTGTTCATTCAAATATGTATTTCTGTTTGTTGTAAAAATAATAATAAAATTCATCACATGGGCAAACCTTTCTTCATCCTCCCATCACTCTCCCTACCTCCAGATAAGGAAATTTTCAGGTTTGAAGGGATCAGATCCCTTGTACTAATAAGAGAAAGCAAAGGACCTTAGTAGTCATCTGGGCCTGCAGGTGGACTCCAGTGGTGGGGAGTAACTGGCATGTGTGTGGTCTTCCTGCAGATGGCGCTCTTACCACGGAAACCAGCTTCATAATCCTAACTGCGGCAATACCCAGATTCTGCTCCTGGCTGGTTAGTGTCATTCATCTGATAGAAGTGGCATTAAAATGTGGAGAAATCCAGGGCATTTAAGGACGAGCCTCTCCATTGGGTACCTGGTGGGATACCACATCCTGAACTAGCTATTGTTCAGGAATGGAAGTTTCTAAATTTTCTCTTTATACAAACTAATTTCTTTAACTTTCTCATAATCTTGGAAAGAGTTTGAAAGAAAGGAGTTAAGTTACCTGCGTCCCTGTTAAATTGTGAAAGGAGGAAATTAACACTCTCATTTTACAGATGAGGAGACTGAGGCTTAGAAGTTGACAGCTTGTCCAAGGTCACACAGATAGTGAGACGTGAAGCATGTGGCTCCCTTCTCTGGTCACAGTGGTTGCTGCAGCGTTTTTACAGCAGTGTCTACATAAGGAAAAGGCTCATCTTCCTCAGTGGGACTTGGTCTGAAACTCTGGTGCTTTGGGACACAGAAAGCATGATAGCAGTGGGTCTGGAATGGTCTAAGTACTTATTTTAGAATCTGTTTGTGTTTATGTTGTTTCTGATACGGATCAGGAAGAATAAGAGTCATCCTCTGACATGAACATGTGTAACATGTAATAGAACGCTCTCTGAAAAGACTTAAGTATTTATGTATTCTCTTTCCTTCATCCCTAAAAATAGTTGTATTTCTCTGAGGTGATATGTTAAGTGTAGGCTGACACATCCTTTTCAAATATCACAGGCCTGTTTAGCTGGACTGCAGGCCCCAATGAGAGAGCCCACCATGGTCTTGGACCCTGATCCTTGATGACCAGCAGCCAGTTCTGCCAGCCATGCCAGGGCTTAAGGGTGCAGGACTTGGCAGAGAGGCTGCCCCATCGGTCTCCTGGAAATATTTGAACACAGGGAGAGATGCAGCAGGATTTTGCCTTGAACGTAGTAAACTGAAATTCTGCATTCCTTTTGGACACAGGTAGAAGATAATGAAGTAAAACTGTCTGAGAAAACCCAGCAAGCAGTGAAGGTAAGCATCCTTCTTATTCTCAATGTTAGCATCAAATGTAAATGATCTAGAAAAAAATTTCAGACTATTTCATCTTACTACTAATTTGTACATTTGTCTTCAGTTCCTATTTGCACTCTTTCCATTCCCAGCAAAGTTGTAGAAATAACCATTTATGGGAGGCACAATTAGAGGGATTCTTTTTGCCATTTAGGCCTTTTGGTGTTTTTGTTTTGTTTTGTTTTTTAAATCACCCAGTACTACTTAACAGCAAATCCCAGAGTGGCCTAGGTGGGTAGTGGTAAGAAGTCAAGGCTTGAGGCCAAGGAAAAACAGCCTCTGGTTTTCAGTCAGAGGACGTGAACCCACGAGAGCGTGGACAAGCACTGCAGGCTTCAGTGCATAGACTCTTAGAGAACTTAGCATCCTTTCCCAGCACAGGTCAGAGATGCCAGGAATGTGCTAAACAGCCAGGCAGCACCAGAGACCATGGAAGAAGTAGACTGTATCTGAGTCTGATTCAACAGCTTTTGTAGACAGACAAAATTGAGCAAGGATTTTGATTCTGTGAATGTTTCTGCCAAAAATCACCTGCTCTTTTTGTTTTGTTTTTTCAAAAAAGGAAGACGAGTCTTTCCTGGGCACTTTTCTAACAGGAGGAGAAGGAGCATATCTTTATTCCAGCAATCCACAGTTATGGCCTGAGGAAGGTGAGCGGCTCAGACTTCTCTGTTCTTGACTGTGTCTGGGTCCACCTTCTTGCAGATATCAGTATGGGTGCTTTGGTTAATAATGCATCTGATATTTGAAAAGGCTTGTTGGTGAGGAAATAGATTCTTAAGAGCTTTCCTCCTTTGATCCACCCACTTTGCAGATGAAGAAACTTGTGCTAGGAAGAGTTAACCTCAGTGCTGCACCTGGTCCTTCTGATGCTGCACAGAGATTGCTCTCAGAATAAGCAAGAGTAGCATAGCAGCAGGTCCCAAGACCGAATATAGGGACCCAAACAAAACTCTGAATTGGTTTTCTGTTGCTGTGAGACAAATTATAACAAATATAGCAACTTAAAACAACACCCACTTAGGATCTCACAGATCATAAAGTCAGAACTCCAGGAGGACTTGTCTGTATTCTCTATATTCTCTGCTCAGGGTCTCACAAGGTTGAGGTCAAGGTATCAGCCAGATGGGGCTCTTATCTGGGGGCTCTGGGGAAGGATCTGCTTCCAAATGCATCCAAGTGTTGGCAGAATTCAGTTCCTTGTGGTTGATGGACTGGGGTCCCCATTTTCTTGCTGCATTGGCAGCTCTCTCGGTTCCTCTTCTTAGAGCTCTTTGCCCAGAGACCCCCTGAATCTCAGCAAAGGAAAACCTCCCTTGTGTCCATTCCCTCCCATTTGTTCCCTCTGAATCTCTCTGACTCCTCTTGTGCTACCAGCCAGAAAAAAAACTTGTTGCTTATAGAGGCCTCATGTGATTAGAGTACGCCTACACAGATAATCTCTCTTTTGCCATAATGTAACATGATCACAGGTATGACACCAGGGGATGATGGTTAAGGGGACCATCTTAAATTTCTGCCTACCATAGTCTGTCCTCTGGCCCCCATGATTCACATCCTTCCCACATGCAAAAATATACAATCACCTTCTACCTTGGGTCTTATCCCATTACAGATAACATCAGTCCAACATCCTAGATCTCATCAGCTCAGAAATCCAAAATGTCATCATCTACATCTTTTAAATAAAATGTGGATAAGGCTCCTGAGTGTCATCCATTAAGCAGTGCAGCGCTGAGTACAATCCCTCTCCCTCTGTGGACCTGTAAAACTAAAGTTGATGAGTTGTCTGCTCCCAGCCCTCCAAACATACAAGGTGGGACTGGCATAAGATAACAATTACAAACATTCAGGTTAAAAAAGAGGAAAATGGAAAGTAAAAAGGAGTCATCAGTCAAAGCAGCTTTGAAATTCCACTGGGCAAACTCCAGCTGGAGTTTCTTAATTAGATTTCAAGACCTGGGAATAATCATCCCTGGCCCTCAGCTCTCACCACTGGGTTCTTGGTTTTGCCCTCTGAGCTCTTGGTTTTCCACTTGTGGCTGTGGCCTCTGGGCTTGTGGCTATACTCTGTCATCATCCTTTTTTCACGGAAAGTAGCACATGTCTGCATCCGAGTAGTTTTATCAGCCTGCTTTTTGCCAATAGAATTTGATGGGGGTTAAGGGGCCACCAGTTCCTTTCATTTTGAGCTCTCTTTCATTCTACAGTGGCAATGTTTTTCTGGTGGAAAATTCTCATGAACCTTGTGGGTCTTGTGTGGATTTCACAGGGATACACTCCAAGTTCCATTTTCGTTCCCTCAAAATGACATTTTCTTATGAGCTCTATATTTCCCCTGTTGGATATAGCCACCTTATGGAGGTGGGAATTCTGACCTACTCCGTAAATTCCTCAACCTCTACTAAACAAATCTTTTCTGGATAATTTGTTCTTCTTGTTGAAAATATTCTGTCTGGTGGCAAATTCCTCTCCCTGTTCTCAGATCACTGGTTCAACTTGGCTCTTCCAATCACATAGAAGACAAAGCACAGGGAATTTTGGTTTTCAATCCACATAATGCTGGGGGGGTGATAGAATTGTTATCAGGCCTGAAGTAGAGCTCCTGTATTTCTGCCTTACCAGGTCCTAATGCAGAGACTAGAGAGGTAGGAACATTTGCTGAAGGCAGAGACGTGAAACAATGCTGCTAGTCTTGGGGCAAGATTGCATAGTGTTTTAAAAGCAGGTTTTAGTCACAACACAAAGTTGGTTGTGCTTTGGAATAGTGGAGCCAATTATAATATTTAGTGAGGATGTTTGCCAAAATTAATTTGTACCTTCATAGCAACCTCAACCTCTACTAAACAAATCCTCTTTCTGGATAATTTATTCTTCTTGTTGAAAATATTCTGTCTGGTGGTAAATGTTGGAAAAATAATCTTGCATTGTATTAAGTTATCTAGCAAAATTCCATGTGTCCTGAGATCTGAACAAGAATTAAGGGTACAATCAGGGACTTTAAGAGCCTTGGTAGTCACTCTTCTGGGAGCTTAGATTTCAAACTTTCTTAGTTCCTGAGAGAAATTGAGTTTGAATTGGAAGATGGTTTTTCTGAGGCAGGAAAATTCTATAGAAGCAGAAAAGTTATAAAGGAGCCCTCCTCTGTAGTTACAGAGGAGTCCTCCTCTGTCTGTTAACTCTGCAGTTGAGGACAGGGGCTCATCTGGATTTTGTGGGGCTTGAAGTTTATACAGTTTGGGGACTCTCTCTTCTCAGAGCTTTGGAAGGGGCCTGGTCAAGAAAGGGGTCTTGATGCTTACGTGTCATTAGTGCCTTTGTAAACCTGCCTCTAGTTGAGATTGTGATAAGCTTTAAATTTTTCTATTCCTGTCCCCTGAGGGCATGTATCTTGAAAGTTCCTTGATTGATCTTTTTATCATGAGCCCCATAAACATTGAAAACATGCCTGAGATTATAGCCTAGTTAATGACAACATCTAGAGGGAGTTCAGGTCTTGTGGTTTCCAATCCAGACATGTTTCACTGCACTACATGGAAGAGAAGAATGAGTCTTCTTTCACTTGAAATGCTTCCAGCTCTGGAACCTTTTCGCTTCCCCAGTTAGTGGCTTCTCCTGTCGTGAAGTTTCTTGTTAGGCAGCTTCCCGTTTACTGCTGTCCTTCATTTGCCCTTCTATGCCCTGCCCTGCTAGCCTTGGCCAGACAGACTGCCCAGTACCTGCACCTCAGGAGCCCGCTCTCCATTTCTCCCACATAGGCCTATATCCCTAAGCAGTATCTTGTTTGTGAACTTCATACAAATGGAATTATAGTATATGTGTTCTCGTGGGACTTGCTTTTTGCTTAATATTAGTTCCTGACTGTTCTATGGAATGCTGTTTTTCTTCATGTTGTTTATTAATATTTCTTTTGGATCATGTGTTTTTTTCTGGTTGATATGTTGTTGTTGTTGTTGTTGTTGTTGTTATGTGCCGTCAAGTCGGCCCTGACTCATAGCGACCCCTCCTTGGGTTTCCGAGGCAGTATCACTACGGAAGTAGGATTGCCCAACCTTCCTTCCGAGGAGTGGCTGGTGGGTTTGAACCGCCAGCCTTCTGGTTAGCAGTCAAGTGCTTTAGCCACTATGCTTTATAAATTTGGGATACCAGCCCTCTGTCAGTAATGTATACTGCAAATATTTTCTTCACTTTGTGACTCATCTTTTTATTTTATTTATGATGTTTTTTTAACGAATAAAAGTTCTTCATTTTAATGTAAGCAAAATATAATTATTTTTCTTCCTGTGTGATCCATGCATTTTTGGACCTATTTAAGAAATAATTTGTTACAAGTTCTCAAAGATATTATCCTATGTTGACTTCTAAAAATACTAGAGATTTTTCAGGATCTTTTGAAGCAGTGAGCTAGGTATAAACTCCAAGTCCAGTTTCATTTTTTTGTTAGTATAGATAGCCATTTGTCTTGGGCAAGTTATTGAAAAGTCATTCTTTCTCCACTTACCTAGAATGCCAGCTCTGTTATAATCAAGTGTCCGTTTATGTGCAGCTATTATTACTCATCTCTATTCTGTTAGTCAGTTTGTTGCTGAGCATATACTAAACTCTTAGTTCATATAGATTTGTAATATATTTATGTGTGGTGACCAAGTTCTACCACTTTGTTTTTCTTATTCAAGAATATCTTGGCTATTCTTGGCCCTTAGCATTTATTAACATTTTGAAATTCATTTTTAAGATTATCAAAAACCTGTTGGAATTTTTTCCTAAAATTGTGTTCAATTCAAAGATTATTTTGGACCCATGTGGCTCAGCTTTCACCCAAATCATAGACAGGCCTGTAAGATAAACAGTAATACCAGGAAGGTATGCACTCATTGGAACAATCAACCATAAGAGATCAAAGGACAGCATTTGCCCTGGGATGAAGCTCAGAAGGCTAGAAGGCAAGGGACAGAAGGATGAAGGGGAATGGTAAACACAGGGAGGAAGTGGGAAGAGGGCCGGGGTTGCAAGCAGTGTCACAAAACAAAATGTGTATGAATTACTGAATGGAAAACCACTTTGCTCTGTAAACTTTCACCCAAATCACAATTTAAATAATAATAATAATAATAAAGTGAAATGAAGATCATTTTGGAGAGAATTAACATTTTTACTATGTCATTTATAAGGAGCTCTGTTAGCACTGTATTAAGGCATTGGGCTGCTAACCAAAAGGTCAGAGGTTCAAACCCACCAGCTGGTCCGCAGAAGAAAGATATGGCAGTCTCCTTCCATAAAGATTGACAGACTTGGAAACCCTATGGGGGTCACTATGAGTTGGAATCAACTCTATGGCAGTCAGTTAAGTAGATCTAACTTTTCCAAGCCATGAGCATGGTATCTAATTAGATCATCTTTAATGTCTTCAGGTATAATTTTCTCCTTATTAGATTTATTCTTTACTACTTTGTATCTTTCTTACTATAGTAAATAATTTATTACAATGATGTTTTTTGTTTGTTGCTGATTTGTCTAGGGTTATAATAATTAGGAGTGAGATTGCTGGTTACAGAATAATTACATTCAATGTTTGTATATTAATGTTTTTGTATCCCTCAACCTTGCTAAATTCTTTATTTTAATCTAGATTCTTTGGGGTTTAAACATGCCACTAATCATCTATGAATAATGATGCTTTTATTTCTTCCTTTCTAATTCTTATTCCTTATATTTATTTTTCTTGCTTTTGGGGACTCAGACCAGCAGTATACCACTGCATAGAAGTGCTAACAGGCAACCTTATGTTATGCCTGTCTAACAGAGAATTCTTGTATGCTTCATGTGTATTTTAATATTTGTTTTCATTTTTGTAGATACCCTTTATCAGTGTAAGAAAGTTTCCTTTCATATTACTAATTTGGTATAAACTTTTCCTATGCCTGTTTCTTGAGTTTTATCAAATGCCATTTTTCTGCTTTTTTTCAAATTTGTTCCTTTAACCTGTTAGCATGATATACATTTTGTTTTTTGCTAATGTTAAACCAGTTTTACATTTATAGAAAGAACCAACGTGATTATGATAAGTTTTTTTTTAATATTCTGCAGAATTTAGTTTATGAATAATTTAGCTAGGATTTTTATATCATAAGTGGAGTTAACTTTAACTTTCCTTTTTTGTATTGTGTTCAAGTATCAAATTTATAACCATGATCCCAAGCCCATGGGCCCAGTAACTCACTCCCTAAAGGTATTGGGCTATGACTAAGAAGTTATCATAACTTATCATAACTTTATACCCTGTTAGCTCTATTATATGGACATTCTTATAGCACATATTAATATGTATATAGAAATACTGTCTCCCAAACTTATATATGGTCTTGGATTATATTCCATTTTGACTAGCCATACCTGATTATTTAGCCTATCTACCTATTTATCCACCCATAGATTAATGTTTGTTATTACTGATAATGCAGTATTGTGCATGTAAAAGTGTTTACCTTTGTTGTCTGTACCTCTTATTCACCTCTCCATGTCTTCCTTTTCCTTAGTTAAATTGTGCTGGTCACTCCAGTTTTGGTATATTCCCTTCCCTTCCCCCACATCAATACTTGTCTCTTACCTATCTGCCAATTTTTCCTTCTCTCCCCTCCCATCCGTGGTAACCAACAAAGAAAGTTTCCTTCCATGTGTAAACCTTTCCTTGACTTTTTACAATAATGGACTCATACAATATTGTCCTTCTGTGATGAACTTACTTCACTCAGCATGATGTTCTCCCAAGTTCATCCACATTATGAGGGGTTTTGCAGATTCTTCATTATTCTTTAGTGTTGCATAGTATTCCATTATGTGTATATACCATAGTTTATTTATCCATTCATCCATTGATGGGTAGTTAGGTTGTTTCCATCTCTTTGCTATTGTGAATAGTGCCATGATGAATATGGGTGTACATGTTATCTATTTGTGTTCTGGTTCTCACTTTTTCAGGATATATACCTTGTAATGGGATTACTGGATCAAATGGTATTTCTATTTCCACCTTTTTAAGGATACGCCATACTGTTTCCCATAATAGTGGTATCATTTTACAGTCCCACCAGCAGTGTATGAGAGTCCCAGTCTCTCCACATCCTCATAAGCGTTTGTTATTTTCTGGTTTGTTGAACTTTGCTGTTATTGCTTGGGTAAGTTGATAACTTGTTGTTTTGATTTATATTTCTAATGGCTAATGTGGGGGCACTCTGATGGCCTAGTGCCTCAGGCATTTGACTGGTAACCAGAAGGCTGGAGATCAAACCCACCAGCCACTCCTCAGAAGGAAGACTGGGTAATCTACTTCGTAGAGATACCTCCTCAGAAACCCAAGGGAGGGGTCACTATGAGTCAGAAGCGACTCAGCGGCATTGAGTTTGGTTTGGTTTTGCAAAGGCTAATGATCATGAGCATTTATTTCTTCATGTTTGTTGGCCACCTCAGTTATCTTCTTTGGTGAAGTGTCTGCTCATGTCTTCTGCCCATTTAATTGGATTTTTTTTTTCTTTTTTGGTCTTTTTGATGTTGAGATGTTGGAGTTTTCTATAAGTTTCAGAGATAAGTCCCTTATCAGATATGTTGTTGCTGATATTTTTTCCCAGTTTGTAGATTCTCTTTTACTCTTTTGGAGAAGTCTTCTGATGTGCATTAAGAATTTTTAGAAGATCCTAGTCATCTAGTTTATCTTATGTTGTTTGTACATTTTTACTTATGTTTGATAGTCTATTAATGCCATATATTTGGACCCCTAAGCATGCCCCTATCTTTTGTTTGATAAACTTCATACTTTTAGATTTTACATTAAGTCTTTGATCCATCTTGACTTAGTTTTTGTGTATTGTGTGAGGTATAGGTCTTGTTTCATTCTTCTGTAAATGAATATCCAGTTTTGCCAGTACCATTTGTTAAAGAGACTGTTTCTTCCCCATTTAATGGCTTTTGGGCCTTTGTCAAACATCAGCTATCCATAGATGGATGGATCTATTTATGGGCTCTCAATTCTGTTCCATTGGTCTCTGTGTCTGTTGTTTTACCAATACCAAACTGTTTTGTCCATCGTGACTGTGTAGTAGGTTTTGAGATCCAGGAGTGTGATCCTACTTTGTTCTTCAGTAGTGCTTTGCTTATCTGAGGTCCCTTTCCTTTCTAAAAAAAAAATTAGTAATTGTTTTTTCCATGTCATTAAAGAATGCTGATGGAATCTGGATCAGGACTGAATTGAATGTATAGATTGTTTGGGGTAGTATTGACATTTTCACAATGTTCAGCCTTCCTATCCATGAGCATTGTATGTTCTTCCACTTGATCTCTTAATTATTGTTTCTTATAGTGTGTTTCCACTCCTTGGAAGGAAGGTTGGGCAATCCTACTTCCATAGTGATACTGCCTAGGAAACCCAAGGAGGGGTCGCTATGAGTCGGGGTCGACTCGACGGCACATAACAACAAAAACAATAGTGTGTTTTATGATTTTCTTTTGTATCCCTTGTAAGATTTATTCCCAAGTATTTTATCCTTTTGGTAGCTATTGTAAGTGGTACTGTTTTCCTTATTTCCTTGTCAGAGATCTCTTTGTGGGTATAGAAAAATTCAACTGATTTTTATATGTTAATCTTACACCCTGCCACTATGCTGAATCTTCCAATTAGTTCCAATAGTTTTCTTGCTGAGCCTCTGGGATTTTCTTGTATAGAATCAATATCATCTGCGAATAGTGACAGTTTTACTTCTCCCTTACCAATTTATATGCCTGTGATTTCCCTTTCTCGCCTTATTGTCCTGGCTGGGACTTCCAATACCATGTTGACTAGAAGTGAAGATAGAGGGCATCCTTGTCTGGTTCCTGTTCTCACGGGGAGTGCTTCCAGTGTGTCTCTGTTGAGAATATTGTTAGCTGTTGGGTTTGCATAGATGCCCTTTATTATGTTGAGGAATTTCGCTTCTATTCCTGTTTTTCTGAGTTTTTATCAGGAATGGGTGTTGAATTTTATCAGATGCCTTTTCTGCATCCATTGACAGGATCGTGTAGTTCTTTTCCTTTGTTCTATTTATGTGATGGATTACATTGATTGTTTTTCTAATGTTGGACAATCCTTGCATACCTGGTATGAATTCCACTTAGTTGTGATGTATTATTATTATTATTTTATATGTTGTTGGAATCTATTGGCTAGGATTTTGTTGAAGATTTTTACATCTGTACTCATGAGGGATATTTGTCTATAGTTTTCCTTTTCAATGGTGATTTGCCTGGTTTTGGTATCAGGGTTATCCTTACTTCATAAAACGAATTTGGGAGAATTCCATCCTTTTCTGTATTCTGCAATAGTTTGAGAAGGATTAGTGTCAGCTTCTCTGAATGTTTGGTAGAATTCTCCAGCCTGGGCCATGACTACTTTTTGTTGGTAATTTTTTTTATGACCTGTTCCATTTCTTCTTTTAACGCTTATGGGTCTGTTCAAATTTTCTACCTCAGTCTGTTAGTTTAGCTAAGTGTAGTGTTGGTCCATTTCTTCTAGGTTTTCAAATTTGTTGGTGTACAGTTCTTCATAGTATCCTGATATTATCATTTTTATTTTGGTTGGTTCTCTTGTGACATTGCCCATTTCATTTCTTATTTTGTCATTTGCATCTCCTTCTTTTCCTTTGTTCAGATTGCCAGTGGTTTGTCAATTATATTAATCTTTACAAAGTACCAACTTCTAGTCTGGTTGATTCTTTCTATTGTGTTTGTTGTTGTTATTGTTGTTTGTTTGTTTTGTTTTCTGTTTCATTTATTTTTGCTTGAATCTTTATTATTTATTTTCTGCTGGTGATCATAGGCATTTTTTGATGCTTTTTTTTCCCTAATTGTTGGAGATGTTGGGTTAAGGTGTTGATTTTGGCTCTTGTTTTTTGATGTGTATATTTATTGCTATAAATTGCTCTCTGATCACTGCCTTTGCTGTGTCCTGGAGATTGTGGTGTGTTGTATTTTCATTCTTGTTTGATTCAAAGAAATTTCTAGTTTCATTTTTTATTTCTTCAATTACCTAGCAGTTTTTAAAGAGAGTGTTAATTCAGTTTCCATGTGTTTGCTTTTTTCCCCCCCTTGATCTTTCTGTTGTTGATTTCTGATTTTATAGCACTATGATCTCAGAAGACTCTGCAGTACTCATTGATAAGTTCTGACATATGTATGCACACATGAAACCATCACCAAATTCAAGATAATGAAAATGTCCATCATCCACAAAATTCTCCTCATGCCTCCCTCCTATCTGTCCCCACTTTCCATGTCCAGAGTTGTTTGTCTTTTTGTGGTGCAGTTGTAAGAGTTCTTTATATATGCTGAATATTAAACTCTTAACTTTCTTGCTAATGCCCTTTTATATAAAAAAAGCTTTAATTTTGATGAAGTCCAATTTATTTTTTCTTTGTTGTTCATACTTTTGGTGTCATAGCTAAGAATCTATCATCAAAAATAAGATTCTACAACTTTACTGCTGTGTTTTCCTCTAAGAGTATTGTAATTCTTATATTTGGTTCATTGATCCATTTTGAGTTAAATTTCATATATGCTGTGAAGTAGTAGTCTAACTTCATTCTTTTACATTTGTGGATCCAGTTGTCCCAGCCCCATTTGTTTAAGGGACTATTCTTTCTTCATTGACAGTGGCCATACACAACTCAGCAACAGAAAGACAGATAACACAATTTTAAAAAATGAACAAAGGAGTTGAATAGACGTTTCTCCAAAGAAGATATGCAAATGGCTAATAAGCACCTGAAAAGATGCTTAACATCATTAGACACTAAGGAAATGCAGATCAAAACCACAAAAAAAAATATCATTTCAGACTCACTAAGATGGCTACTATCAGAAAAAATGGAAAATAACAAATTTTAGCAAGGATGTGGAGAAACTGGAACCCTCATGTACTGTTGGTGAGAGTGTGAAGGGTCCGGCCACTAGGGATGTTATGTACAAGTGTCTGTTTGAGTCCCTGCTTTCAGGTCTCTTGGGTATATGCACAGTAGCCAAAATGTGAAAGCAACCCAAGTATCCATCAACAGAAGAATCCATTCAGGATAGACAAAATGTGGTATATCTATATAATGGCATATTAGTTAGCCATAAAGGGAAATGAAGGTCTGATACATATTATTCCATGGATGAACCTGGAAGACACTGTGCTGAATGAAATAAATCATGCACAAAAGGACAAATGTTATATGATCCCACTTATGTGAAATATTTAAAATAGACAAATGCTCAGAGACAAAACTTTATTAGTAGTTATCAGAGGATGCGGGGAGGAGGAATGGGAGAAATTATTGAAAGGGTACTGAGTTTCTCTTTGGGGGAATATAAAACTTTTGGAAATAGATAATGGTAATGTTAACACAACATGGTGAAAGTTATTAATGTCACTTAATGATACATTTTAAAATGGTTAAAATGGTAAACTTTTTGTTACATGTATATATATTTTGCCACAGTAAAATATAAATTAAAAAAAAAATCAATTGGCCATAGATGTATGTGGCAACTGACACTCTTAACTTCACAGAGAGAATTTACTTATGTTAGATCAAGTGTTTTATAAGGAGATAGAATTTCTGACAGTCATCTTCATGCTCATAAGTATGGTGATAAAGTGTCCATTATTTTAAATGGTAATTCCTTTTAAATGTTTGTTGTTGTTGTTGTTGTTGTTATGTGCCGTCAAGTCGGATCCAACTCGTAGCGACCCCTCCTTGGGTTTCCCAGGCGGTATCACTACGGAAGTATATTGCCCCATCTTCCTTCCGAGGAGTGGCTGGTGGGTTTGAACCGCCATCCTTCTGGTTAGCACTCAAGTGCACTAGGCACTACGCTACCAGAGCTCCCTTTAAATGTTTAAGAAAGTTTAATAATACATGAATTATCTTCATGAAAAAAATAATGAATAGTAAATCCATATAGAAATCTAAAAAACAAATTTATCAATGTCTTTATTCTCTTCCTGAACACTACAAAGACCCCCTCCCTCTAACTTTCAAGCTAATGTTGTTGCAATCAATTTGGGTGGGTTTTGAGGGGTTTTTTTATTTTTAAAATTTTTTATTGTGATTTGGGTAAAAGTTTACAGAGAAAATTCACTTTCCATACAGCAGTTCACACACTTTCTCATGACATTGACTGCAATTTCCTACAATGCAACAGCTCTCTTCCCACTTCCTCCCCCGTAGTTACCTCTTCACTGTGTTTTTTTTTTTGTTTTGTTTTTAAACCCCAAACAACAAAAAAAAACTCACTGCCAGTGAGTCAATTCCAACTCATAGTGACCCTCCTTGGGTTTTCCAAGGCAGTAAATCTTTACAAAAGTAGATTGCCCTATCTTCCTTCCATGGACTGGCTAGTAGGTTTGAATGGCTAACCTGATTAGCAGTCAAATGCCTTTGGCCCTGCTCCACCAGGGCTCCTTTTTTTAATCCCACATTATATTTAAAGATGTTACAAGATGTAACATTATTTTTAAAAATGTTAACAAGTTTTAGCGCTTGCTTTCCATGTTAACCTCAAGCCAAACAAACACACTTATGAGATGAACAATTACACCAGGTAGGTACACTCCTTAGAACAGTCAAGCATGGGAGATCAGAAGGACAGCATTTGCTCAGGAAGAAGCTCAGAGCACAGGAATACATAGGAGAGAAGGACACAAGGAAAAGGTAACCACAGAGGAAGTGGGAAGAGAGCTGTTACATTGTGGGGACTGCAATTAGTGTCACAAAACAAAATGTGTATGAACTGTCAAATAGAAAAGGAACTTGCTCTGTAAACTTTCACATAAATCACAGTAACAATAAAGACATTATTGTAACTTTTAAACATTCAGTGTTTATTTAGAGATACCCATATTCTTATGCCTTTTTTGGGCCCATCTATGTCAAATCTTCCATCTGAGATTATTTTCCTTTTGCTTGATTTGAAATAATAGTCTTTACAGTTCCCTAAAATGAAGGTACCCCTAAGTTCTTATATATCTGATAATATCTGAATTTTGCCACTCTCCCTCCCTTTTTTTAAAGCATAATTTCAATGAGTTATTGTTCCATATTGACAGTTAAGCACTATAAAGATAAGATTTCACTTTCTGAGTTCTATGATTATTTCTAAGAAGTTACTGTCAGACTAATTGTTTGTTCTTTTTAGTTAATCAGTGTTTTCTTTGCTGCCTTTATAATCTTTGTCTTGTATTTTCTACAGTTTACTATGATGTATCTAGTTATGAATTCCTTTTTGTTCATCCTTATTGGGATTTGTTGGGCTGCCTAAACCTGAGATTTGGTGTCTTTCAACAATCCTCAAAAATAATATGTCATTATCTATTCAAATACTTCCTTTTCTCATGCATTTCTACTCTGCACACGTAGGGGTCTCCATGGGTCAGAACTGACGTAACAGCAACCAACAACAACTACAAATACTGCCTCTTCTCCATTTTCTCTCTCACTCTCTTTCAGTTAGATGGGCTCTGCCTGTTCCTTCTTTCCTAGGTGACACTTGCCCTGCTTTTCATATTTTCTACCTTCTTATTTTCTGTGCTACATTCATGTTTATTTCTTCAGCTGTCTGTTCCAGCTCACTAATTCTTTATTTACCCATGACGAATCTGCTATTCAACTTGTGTGTTGGTTTTTAAATTCAATTATTATTTTTTCTTTTATGTTATTTCCATTTTTTTCCTAAATCTATTTGGGTTTCTTTGTTTATTTGTCTGTCTCTTATACCTTAATCATGTTTGTACTTTATCTCTGATAATCCCAATTAGTTTGTTTTCTTATATCTGATTCTGCTCTTGGTAGTTGCTACTGGCTCTCATTCAGAGTGCTTTATTTGCTTGAGTGCTTTATGATTTGTGATACATTCTTTGGAGCTTTATTTGTGGAAATTCTGTTAGGTCTACACTGAAGTTAGTTTTCCACAGCAAGTATTTGTATTTTTACTTGTCACACATTTGGGCACTATGAACCTTAAATTTCCCTAAATGAATTTTTTAGGCCATCCATGTAATGATAATAGTAGTAATCGTTGGTAAATGCCTTCGAGTTGACTCCAACTCATCGCAACCCTGTACAGATAGAACAAAACGCTGTCCGGTCATGCACCATCCTCACAATCCTTGCTATACCTGAGCCCCTCATTGCAGCCACTGTGTCAGTCCATCTCATTAAGAGTCTTCCCCTTTTTCGCTGACCCTCCACTTTACCAAGCATGATATCCTTCTCCAGGGAATGGTCCCTTCTGACAATATGACCAGAGTAGGTCAGATGAAATTTGGCCATTCTTGCTTCCAAGGAACATTCCAGCTGCATTTCTTCCAGGACAGATTTATTCATTCTTCTGACAGTCTATGGTACTTTCAGTATTAAAAGTTAAAAAAGAAAACCCAGAGGTGATATGGTGATGGAAAGAAAGAAAGGTCTCTACAGCAGTGAGCATGAATGGGTTGTACAGCTATGTATTATCTACAGCACCGATAACTTTGGGGAACAGAATTAAGCAATCCACAGAAGAATGGAGTATTAGGATTCCATTTATGTGAAGGCAAAACTAAATAACATATTGCTTATAGATACATACAGCTGTGATAAAACTATACAAAATCAAGGATGTTGATTCCCCCTTGGTAGAAAAGAGAATGGGTGATTCAAGGGTATTAGTGATGCTTAATTTCTAAAGCTGGGTGGTGAGGACTCAGGTGTCTGGGTTTTGGTGGTGGTGTTTTGTTTCTTTATACATCCCATGTACTTTTTTTTTTTAATTTTATTGTGATTTGGATGAAAATTTACAGAGCAAATTCATTTTCCATACAGCAGTTCATACACATTTTGTTCATGACATTGACTACAATTCCCCACAATGCAACAGCTCTCTTCCCACTTCCTCCTTGTAGTTGCCTCTTCCCTGTGTCCTTCCCTCCCTTGCACTCTAGACATCCCACCACCCCACCCCAGCTGTCTCCCTGTGCAAACACTGCCCTTCTGTTTTCCCACGATTGGTCGCTCCAAAGAATGTAAAAACCTGATGTAAATGTCCACCCCATATGCCTGTCTGGTGTTTGGCTAAAAGCTACAGGAGTGAGTTCAGTTCTGGACCTGAAGAGTAACTAGGGGCCATAGTCTTAGGGGCGTACCAGGTTCTATCAGACCAGCTAACCTGGTCTTTTTTCATGATTTTGAGTTTTGTTCCACATTGTTCTCCCGCTCTGTCCAGAATCTCTTGCACCATTCACCTCTGAGTGGTTGACAGTGGTAGCTAGGCACCATCGAGGTCTTATTCCATGTACTTTCATGTATACATTCCATGTGCTTTCATGCACACATGCACACAGAATGAAAATTATCCAGCAGTGGTAAATGCTCCTTCACACAGGCTGAACTGCTGAAGGATTTCTATTTGTGCAGCCAGTTGTCTGAAGAAGGAAAAGCCACATTCTTCATTGATACTTGGTATCTTGCTTTGCCCTGAGGGTCCATCCCTCTCCAGTTGGACTTCCTGGGATGGAGAGGTCAATCAAAAACAACTGGGCTACAACCCCCTGCTGTGCTTCTTCAGTGGTTATAGGGAACTTTGTCTTACCCTGGGTGTTCAGACTCAGAATAGAGAAAGAAAGCTTGCTCTATAAGGGCACCAGGTAGAAGGAATTAGGAGACAGCACTGGAAAGACTACTGGGCCGCGCTATGGACCTTTTGAGATTGAGGAGCAGAGAAGGCACAGTGTCACATTACTCACAGAGAATAAAGTGAAGGAATAGGGCCAAGAGGACTGAGGGGCCTAGCATGGTACAGGGCCTTTGGCAGCAGACAAATCTGAGTCATGCCTGGCTCTACTACCAAGTAGCGGTATTACTTTAGGGGATACCTCTCTAAGCTTAAGTTTCCTTAGCAGTTCTAAAAGAAGAATAATATACCTCTTAGGATTGTGTGAGGATTGAAAACCTTGATGTATGTGACACGCTTGGTGCTTAGTAAATACTGGGTAAAATCTGTTCCCATCCCTTTGACAGAACAGAGATTAAAAGTTATCCCAGAGGATCTGCAGTGGATATAGATGAGAAGTCAGAAATTTCTGAGACTGGGAGGCCAAAGGTTTCAAAATCTCAGTGATGTTGGAGGACCAGGTATTAGGAGTGAGATGGCTAAAAGGATGGTGGGATGCTGTAGTAGAAAGTAAGTTCTAGAGCTAAACATTCGGAGGTAGAAACACTCTGGGTGCTGCTTTACAGCAGCAAAGTTGGGATTGAGGGGAAGTAAGGACAGAGTGTGGGCCTTCCGCCTGCTCTCTGAGAAGGAATAATGGTAGTTTTGGCTCTGGAAGGGAAGATTGTGAACAGGTTCAGAAACTACCCAGAATGCTATGGCGTGATCAGTAGGTCAGTAGATGTGTGACTGTGTCAGGGTAGAGGAGAATGGTCTGGGAGCAGTGATGAAGAACCTTAAGGTTAGTACAGAATGAGCCTGAGACATAAGTAGCCTCTTCTCAGGAGAGCCACAGTGCAAAGCTGTGTGCAGGGGTAGCCAGGCTTTACTTCTTGAAGTGTGGGAGATTCACAGGGCTTGAACCTGGGTGCCTTGAGATGGGCTGGCTGGTCCCTAGCTGCTGCTGTTCTAGATGGTGAGGTTGACACCATTTGCCTCTGACTGGACATCTGGTTCTTCCATTGATGATCAAACTCCAAGCCTTCTTGTATCTAGAAACTACCTCCACTTTCTCTAGTCTTCCCCACCTCTCATTAACATGCTCCCTTTCTTCTGAAACCCCACCTCCTCAGGAAGTCTTCAAACCTTGCAGTGTCCGGGATTCCTCGCCCATGATGAAAAAGCAACCTTCAAACACCTTGCCTTTGCTCTTCTTGCCACTACAACCTCCAGAACTTCAGGGATGCCTTCCTAGAGCTACAGCTTGAGGAATCATTCTGCTTCTTTGTCTCCTGTTCTTGTTGTTAAACATTTTCAAGCCTGTGCCTTGAGTTTCCAAACTACTTTATCTCTTCTCTATATGTGAAAACATGAAAAGAAACGGGCAAAAAGGATCCAGCTTGGACCAGCTCCAGAGAGCAACTCCTTCCAGGGATCTTATGGTTCTGGGTGCTTTATTTGGGTCCCCAAAAAGTCCAGGACCCACGTGAATCCTTGCCATTTTGGTCGTCATCTTTTCCATGGTTTGCTTCCTAGGGTCCATACTAAGCTGCTCTGTATGACCTTGGCTACCAAGAAACAGAAGCTCTCCTCAGACCTGAGCTCTTGACCTGAGGAGCCCATGTTCAGTGCCTCCTACACCTTGTTTATGTGAACTTCATAATAGCAGGCACCCAGTGTCTGTAAAACCATTTTGTTGCCTAATGTAAATGTACATTTGCTGGTCTCTGTCTTCCACAGAAGGAGCCCTGGTGGTGCAGTGGTTAAGTGTGTGGCTGCTAACCAAAAGGCCTGCCTTTAGAACTCACCAGGCGCTCCACCAGAGGAAGATGTGGCAATCTGCTCCTGTAAAGATTACATCCTTGGAAACTCTATGGAGCAGTTCTGCTCTGTCCTGTAGGGTCACTATGAACCAGAATCAGCTTGATGGGAATGAGTTGTTTTGGTCTTCCACAGAGACTCATAGGCTGCCTTCACCAGCCCTTCTGTTGAGACCACAGTGCCCCATCTTGAGCCCTAATGAAGGATGTGGTCTCTTTAGGGCTGAGCCAGCTTCTGGCAAGGCAGGAGAAAGGAGCATCTCTAAACTCATTAACAGAGCAGGCACACGCAAGTCTTTTTTTTTTTTTTTTTCTTTTTTTCCTCCTTCCATTTTTCCCTGGAAGACACCTATTAGGGAGTATGAGTTTTGCCTCTCCCCATCAACTTTATTTGTTGCTTTATTCATTCATTGCCTTTTCTAATTCTTATGCAAAAATGTGTCTTAGACTCCATTTATCTCCAAAGCCCTGCATGGGTGTATTGGCTTCCCCAGAGCATAGGGCCCAGCATTGACAGTCATGTAACTTAAGTGCTACTGATGCTGGTCTCCAGTTAACCCTCTGGTATGCCCTGGTACCTGCAAGAAGGACATTGCGATCCAGGCCTCAGGATCTAGCCCTCCAGCTCTGACCAGCTCTCTTTGCCTTCCAGGGAAAGTGCATTTCTTCTCTAGTGGCCTTCTGTTTTTTCACCGTCATCATGGAAGTATCATCATTTCCAAGAATCACATGAATTCCATTTCGTTCTATGATGGGGTAGGTGTTTTATCAGTCCATGGCTTTGGTGTTTAGAGATACTCAGACTTCTGATGGGAAAAACCAGATAACTCCCTATCTCCCCCCTGCCACCATGGGGCAAGATATGGGGAATGAGCAATGCCCTTAAGGCAGGCGAGGAGGTCATAGACAGGCCTGGGCATCCTCAAGCCTTGTCAGCCTCTCTATTCTGAGCCAAGGGCTTAGCCAGAAAGGACTTCTGGGACAGGAGTGCCAGTAGCTACCCATGCCCAATTCTCTTATCCTAAAAGGGACTAGAAAAAAAAGCCTCCAATGCCCCTCACAGATGTCCAGCCCAAGGACACAAAGGCTCACCCACTTAAGAACTAAAGAGAAGCTACATAGATGGGGATCCACATACCCGTCAACATGGGAAAAATTTTAAGTGAGCCAGAGGGAGAAAAATGGCTAACTTTTCCCTTGCGAGCTTAGCTCCTCCTCCCTTACCTAGTCACCTTTAACCTTCAGCTCCATGAAAGCCTATGTCCCAGAACCATCCTTTAACTTGACCTGTCTGCATCAGCACTTTCTAGGCAGGAGAGAAGGTATATGACTTTTCCTTTGGCTGTATCCCCTGGCTAGGGGCACGGCTTGTCTCATTAGACCACAAGAACAGAGGGCAGCTCTCCGGCTACCTGATCTCAACCTCTCAGTCAGACTGTTTAGGAGCCAGGAGAAAGACTAGGTGAGGTGGTTGGTCAGATGGCTCAGGAAACAAATTCTATGAGCAAGTCTTTCTTCTACTTAGTGCCTGTTGCCTTAAAGGCTATTCAAAAGGGCAGACCAACCAACCTGATAGATTGATTGGCCCTATGAAATAAAAGTCTTCATAGTAGGATAGAGAGTCTTCTAACATCAGAAAAGAAAGGACAAATTATTCAGGAAACAATGCTGGGACAATGTTGTTGTTGCTATCTGCTTTAGAATCTGTTCCAACTTATAACGACCCTATAGGACAGAGTAGACTTGTTCCATCAGGTTTTCTAGGCTGTAATCTTTACAGGAGCAGATGACCAGGTCTTTTCTTCCAAGGAGCCACTGGTAGATTCATATCACTAGCCTTTCTGAGTGCTTACCCCATTGTGCCACTAGGTCTCCTCTATTAGAGCAATGGGTTAGCTAACTGAGGGTTGGGGGAGTGAGAATGCATTCTTACCTCATATTAGAAACCAAAATAAACTTCCAATAGATTAAAATTAAGTATTTTTAAATTTCCCACTATAGAAAGCAGGATTAAAAAGTCACAAGACCATGGCCCTTAGTCACTCTTTGGGCCTAGAGTTAAACTCACTCCCATGGCCTAACTTTCAGCCAAACAGTAGGCCTACAGGATGAGCAATTGCACCAGGAAGGTGCACTCCTTAGAACAATCAACCATGGGAGATCAGGAAGGCAGCATTTTCACAGAGAGACAGCTCAGAAGGCAGGGATGCATAGGAAAGAAGAACACAGGGAAAAGGTAACTACGGGGAGAAAGTGGGGAGAGTTGTTACGTTGTGGGTATTGTAGTCAATGTCAAAAAACAAAATCTGTATGAACTGTTGAATGAAAAATGAAATTGCTCTGTACACTTTCACTTAAATCACAATAAAAAGTTAATAATTTTTTTTTTTAAAAAAAGAAGGATTAAAAATAAATATTAAACTTGTAGGGGCAGAAAGACTGTAAGGTTAGAAATAATAAAGGAAATTCTAAAGGAAGAGTTCACCAAATTTCACCATATTTCACTTAAAAATTTCTAATTTTTTTGATAATTTACTTTATCAAAATATAATTTAAAGATTTGGCAGAATATCCAGCCATGAAGCCACCATCACAACCAATATACAGAAGATTTTCATCACCCCAAAAAGTTTCTTCATGCTCTCTGCTGTCCATCCTTCCCTCTGTCCTTCATGCAACCACTAGTTAACTTTCTGTCACTGCAGATTAGTTTGCATTTTCTAAAACGTTATGGAAATGAAAATCATGCATTATGTACCCTTTTGAGTCTGGCATTTTTCACTCAGCGTAATGGTTTTTATATTCATCCATGTTATTGCATATATTGATAGTTTGTTTCTTTTTATTGCTGAATTATATCCTATTGTATGAATATACCATAAAATCTATCAGACTCCTTAATAATTTAAAACTTCTAATAAGTAATTTCAAAAAGAGAATGAAAAGGCAGAAATACAAACTGGGAAAAATGTTTTTCATGATTAAAACAAACAAATACCTCTTTCCTACAAAGAGAAACATGAAAACATGTTAGGCTGAAAACACTGAGTGTCAAGTCAGGTATGTTCAGAGGGCACAAGGCTAATTATCAGATATATGAAAACACATAACAAACTACCCCACATTAACCAGATGATGGCCTGAGAGGAGTAAGATACAGTCACTGGAAATGTTTACAAATAATGTATAACAACATGGCAGATGCTAAGGGTAAATTAAATTTTAAAAGCAGGCTATGGAACTATGAAAAATAAGGATGATTTTTTACTACATAAAAAAGGCAAGTCAATGAATACGTGGGAAGAAAGACTAGAAGGAAAAGTATTAAAATGTTAGCTGTAGTTTGACTGCTAACCAGAAGGCTGGCAGTTCAAACCCACCAGCCACTGCTTGGAAGGAAGGTTGGGCAACCTACTTCCGTAGTGATACCGCCTTGGAAACCCAAGGAGGAGTTGCTGTGAGTCAGATCCAACTCCACGGCAGAGAGTTTGGGTTGTGTTTTTTTGTTTTTGTTTTTAGGTGATAGGACTTCGGATTCATTTTGTTCAGCCCTCTTTTCCTGTTTTATTTATATTTTTTCAAATTTGTATTTAATAAACATATAACTCTTATAATGAAAAATCAAATGTTAAGAAAGAAAACAACTAGAATGCCTTTTGAGGCTTGAGGACCATTTGCAAAGGTTAAAACCTTATCATAACCCTTGACTAATTAAAGCTTGAGTTGGCATGGTCAGCCTTTACCCTGACCTCAAGCTGGTTATGCTGCTGTGTCAGAGCCTACCTCAACTGGCACACACCAATCTGGCCCCCCATCAGGTTACTTAAGCCTGACTTACCCCTGACATGAGTGCCCCCAGATGGACAGACAGGCCCCTCACAGGGAGGTGAGCCTGTGAGCATGGTAGCTCACCCAAAGCACTTGGTCTCGCTATGTGGACAGGAATGGGATGCGCCTTCTAGGGTGGGTGGAAGCAAAGCACACTGGCCTCTGGCTTTCCCAGGGCTCAGCCATTTGTTCTGCCCCCTGTATTCTAGCTTCCCTAAAGGCTGTCCACCTAGTAGCTTTAACTGCCTCTAACCCAGCAGAGGGGTCTAGCCCTCAAAGGAGGCAGCCTCCCTGATCCTGGGGGAGCCTGAACCTCTCTAGGATCTAGGGTTCATCCCCTTCCAGGCACCTATGGCCCTCCAAGAGACACAGCAATGAGAGTCATAGGAATCTCTTCATTTTAGTCTTTGTTGTAGATTGACATCAAATGAAAGCACAATTTACTAAACAGTTGTGCAGGATGTATATGTGTTGTGATCAAAATACCTGGCTCCCTGCTAACTGGCTTGACACTGAGGGTTAGCTTTTCCTAACATCTGCAAGAGTGGCCAGCCAATGTTACCTTCAGACAATGCTCTCTGAGTGCTCTTTCCCTCGATTGAGCGTTAGAGTACTGACTGGTGGAGGTATCACAATGGGCTCCAGGCAGATGCTAGAAGTACCAGCTCTTCTCTGCTGCTCCGTCTCTTCACCAGCCTCTTTGGAGCTGGACGTGGAGCGTCTGCCTGGAGGGATGTGAGTGGTGAGAAGGAGGCTCTGCAGGGGGGACGGGTGAGAGAATGGAGTGTCTTTGCCCCTGGGGATGCCAACAGGAATAGCTCCCTTTGAACCAGAAGTCTGGTCTACCTGGAATCTAGATAAAAAGAGTAATTGGAATTTATGCCATTCTGCAGTGAAAAGGGTAATCTATTTTTCCCATTCTGTTTGTGGCCAATTTTCCTTAGGCTACTGAAGTACAGGACACAACAGAGAAGTGGAAAAGTAGTCCTAAGATGCTCTAATGGAGCTCTGGTGGCTCAGTGATTGAAGAATTCAGCTGCTGACCAAAATGTCAGTGGTTTGAACCTACCAGTTACTCCAAGGAGAAAAATAAGGCAGTCTGCTACCATAGAGTTACAGCCTTGGAAACTCTGTGGGACAGTTCTACTCTGTCCTGTAGGGTCACTATGAATTGAAATTGACTCCATGGCAGTGGGTAGTGGGTAAGGTGCTCTAGACTGAGAGTAGCAGCAGGTGGGCCACTGCCCTAGAAGCTCAGTGCCCTGAGAGCCGAGTCTGCCTTTAGCTTCACGGCCGTTGTTTCAGGTGAGCCCTGAGGTTAGTTTCGTCTCTTCCACTACACACGCTTATGTCTGCACAAGAGCACATATCAGCACACATTCTCTCTCTTTCCCTTTTTTTTGCTTGTTACGGGTTTGATACTAAATCAGGAGTTGGAGATGAAAGTGAAATGCTAAACACCCCTTTTTCGTGGGAAGACAGATATTGGCTAGCCCATCAAAATACGAAGGTCTTTTCTTACCCAAGACTTGGTGACCATGGTTTTATTTTAGTCTTCCCTTATTCTCACTTTTTTTTAACAGGGCCTACCTTGACCACCTATTTAATAGTGTGACCTGCCCACTCCCCAGTGGCACTGGGTCCCACTCCACTTCCATTTTCCCTTATACTGATGTACTGTCTCCTTTTTTTTCTATAGCACTTAACTGTCTTCTAACATAGGGCGTAATTCATTTATTACGTTTATTGATTATTGTTTGCCCCCTCCCCACCCGCCACCACTACCACTCCCAGAAGGAAAGGCATCCTGTCTGTTTTGGTCAGGGCTGAATCCTGAATTTCTAAAATAGTGACGAGCACATAGCAAGCACTTGTGTTGAATAAATATTTGTTGAGTGAATTAAAAGGAGGAGGAAATGTGTAACCTGAACAGGTTAGTTACTGCATAGAGTAGTAATTATGACTGTTTTGTCCTCAGCACAATGCCTTGCCATATAATAGGCACTTATGAAGTACTGGTTGAATCAGTGAATAACCTCAAAGGCTGAAGAGGAGCCTCAGCATTGTTGGCTATGTCTGAACATAGACTGAATTTCATTGCCCTAGAAAGAATTTTAAGGTGACATTTTCAGTTTAGGAGAAAAGACCTTTGTACTTCTTATATCTCTTGTAACTAAGTATTAGAAATTATGTTCTATTACTGAGCCCCAGAAAACCACATCCTGTGAAAATAATTGGTCTCAGGTTGTGAGGCCTGATACAGTGAAAGTAAATAGCTTTTCTCACCCATGCTCCCTCTCTTTCTCTTTAGGACTCCACCAGTGTTGTTGCCGCCCTTCTAATAGAATTCAAAAGCTCATTGCTGCCTCATCTGCCAGTTCATTTCCATGGACCAAGCAATTTTCTGATGATTGCCCTTTTCCCCAGATCAAAGATATACCAAACATTTTACTCAGAGGTAATATCAGTCATTATTCAGCAAAACAACTACCATTTCTTTTCCCTAGCAATTTAGATGGTGAAGCAGTGTCTCAGGGCTAACAGTGAGGTGATGAGAGGCAGAATTGGGAGGGATGGTGGAGGAGGAGGTAGCTGCTTCTAATCCCTTCAGGTCCTAGAATTATGCTCTTGTCAGGGGAGGGGTGAGAGCCTTAAAGGAACTGAACAATGGGCTTTTTAGCTTCTTAGAAAATTCTCCTTTGTCCCCTTTAAATCCTAATTAGACTCATTTCCCTCCTACTTGCTTCATTGAATTGTTGGGCCCTACCCCCTGGAACAGAGCCTTGTACCCCACCCTGTGCTCTCCTTCCTCCCTTGTGGTTCACATCCCCTCAGGGATGGTTCCATCTGGCAGGCTGCACTCTGTAGGTGCTCAACACAGTTTTTGTGTAACTGAGGGAGCCTACCCAGAATTACATGACCCTTACACACCAAGCAGTAGCCGAATTTAAAAGGATGACCAGCCTGGTGACTGGTGGAAATGTTTGGGAAGGTATGATTACAGCAGCTTGTGAGGAGACGGTGCCCCTACCTCAGAGTAGATTCTCACGGAGGAGACAAGAGCTGGCCTTGGCTCCAAAGTGGCTTCTCAGTCTAGTCTATGTCTCTGGTCCTTCCTACCTCCTTGTGGTTATCCTTTCAATCTGGGAATCTAGAGATTCCTTTAGAATGTTGAGATTTCTTTAGATTCTTTTCAACCATTCCCCTGTTGGCAGGTGTTGATTGACCCATTCCTGTCTATCCAGCCCTGTCACCAGGGTAGAAAATTCCCCTATTGCCAGAACATTGTTACCTGGCAATTTCCTCTGTGTCTTCTGACCTTTGAAGGAGCAGAATCCCTGATGAGAGGAACCCAGAGAGAAATTCTGCTTTTGAAAAATACAGGACAAAATTGCTCCTAGCCCCTATTTTTGAAGCAAACTTGTTTGTTATAATGGTTTTTCTCTGCTCTGACAGACTAGATTTTCAAATCCCCATGTGGGTTCCATATCCTGTTGTTGGGTTTAAAGTGTTCTTTGCTCAAATTCTGTTTTGTTTAGGTGTTCTCCCCCTGGCAACAGCAGGCTAATTCAGGGCTCTCTTTAAAAGTGATCCAGGAAGATGGATTATCTGTGGAACAAAGGAGATTGTAAGTGGCTGCCTCCAAGTGTTTAGGCTTGCTTCCCTAAGCTTTGTGTGTGTGTTTTCCCTGCAGGATGACTTGTGTTATATAACACAGGGGTTTTGGCTTCTAAAAGGGCCAGCACAGTCATTTCAGTGGGGCCAACTTGCGGGTAACCGGTGCCCTTGGGGAAACAGAAGGCAAGAGAGATGAAGTCAACCAAGAATCAGAAATCCATAGTGTCTCCAGAGGGCTCCAGGCCAAACTTCATATGTGGGCACACCGGCCCAGTTGGCACTATGTCAGGTGGGCATGACAACTCACCATGCCAGCCTGCCAGAAAGGGGTAAAGGTAATAATCTGTACTCTGGAGATAATGAGCCGAAAGTCCTCATGTTTTAATAAACCAGAAAACTCACTGCCATGGAGTCAGACCCGATTCATAGCAACCCCTCCTTGGGTTTCCAAGGCAGTATTGCTACGGAAGTAGATTGCCCAATCTTCCTTCCGAGGAGTAGCTGATGGGTTTGAACCGCCAGCCTTCTGGTTAGCAGTCAAATCCCTTAGGCACTGTGCCACCAGAGCTACTCATGTATTAACACCATATTTTAAGTCAGTGAGATGCTTGTTTTGGAAGAGTTCACACTGTCACGGGACTTGGGCTTGAAAGCATCAGGAGTATGAGATGCTTAAAGGATGTGTGCTGTAGGGACATAGAAGTCTAATCCAGGAGCTTCTGGTATTGCAGACACTCCAACGCACAGAAGCTCTTCAGTGCCCTGAGCCATCCTGCTGGGGAGAAACAGCGTCCTCTGAAGCTACTCTCAGCCAGACACCCAGAGCTGGACTGGTGAGCTCTGGTTTTCCGTTCTTAATTGGGATTTCAAATGTCAGAAACCTCAATGTTGGTCCTTTCCAAATTCGTCTTTTCTTTATATCTTCTTTGGGTCATTGTAAAAGTAATAGTGACACCCTATATAGATTGTTGCTTTCCAGAGAGAATCTCTCTAAGGTTTATTTACTTTTCAGCATTTAAGTAAGAACTTTCTCGTGTGAATGAGCACGTTGAGGCAAGGCTGGCCAGGCTGGCGAAGGTAACAATAGCATTGTCTTTGTTCTTCCAGGTTTCTCCAGCATTTCGCAGTCAGCAGCATTGGTCGGGAGCCTGTGATGAGGACCCATCTTCCTGTTGTGCTACAGCAAACTGAAATCAACTCTCCTCTCAGAGTAGAAAATGACAAGGTAGAGGAGCTCACCAAATACGCTGAGAATTCACAGGAGATAATCCTGATAGCCTGCCCTTGGGTCTTTTGTGTCCATGAACAAAAGGAGCTCAGGTAGAGTTCCCTTATAAGATTCTCCACCTCCCTGGATACAGATGTAATGCTACACATGAAACCCGCTCTGTACAATGACTGCGTACAGGCATCTACATTAACCCTGGCCAAGCCACATGACAATGATACAACCCTGGTATCTTGCCCTGCCCTCCCCTTGCTTGTCCACCTTTTAAACTCTTACTCTGTTCTCTCATGCCATCAACTCTTCCTTGTTGTAACAGAGACTTACCTGAGAATGGTTGACACGTTGTGCTTAATAGGAGGGAGGGAGCCCATGTAGATGGGCCTTGCTGGCATCTCCAGAGAAAGTTGATACTTTACAAACATTCTCTTCCTAAGAGTAGACTTTAACCTGCTCCTGCCTCACACATGCCTCCTCTTGACCCCTCTCCCAGCATTCCTTTGAAACCATATGTTATAATATACTCAAAGCAGGTGTTTCTTTTTGTGCAACTCTTGAAGACACTCAGATGCAAAAGACAGTCGAAGCACTAAGAAATTAGAAGTATCATTTTCCCTTATGCCTAAAAACCTGAAAATGCCTATTTGTTGTGTTTTGTTAAAAAGGTGCTCCAGGACTGGCCTTAAAGTAAGAAGGCATCTGGCCATATGCATGCACACTGATGCTAGGGGCTGAGACCTACCACTGGGAAATAGGAACCAAATAGTTAAACTGTGGCTGGGAGGAGCATAAACCAAAAGTCAATTACATGGACTGCCCCAAGGGGGCAGAAAGGAGTACAGAGTAGGGGTCCTAGTCAGTGAGGATGAGAGGAGAGCTTCTGGTTCCCAAAGAAGAGGGATCCCTGGCCATGTTTGTGCTGATGTGACTAGCTCAAGTGATGATGAGTACCACCAAGCTTAGCTTTAGCATGATTATCTGGACCGGGCCTGTTCCAGGGAGTCTTGGATATTGTGGACTAAAACATGTACTTAGAGGCTTTTGTAGCATGTCTGTCTCACTGACATAGACATCCTTTAGGATTATATGATTTATCTCCTACCTTGCTTGACTCCTTTTGTCAATGAATTTCTTCAAGTTGCTTTGGAATATCTACCTGGAGAACAGGTAGATATGTTTTTTTGTGGTCATATAATAAGGTTAGGACAGTCAGCCTGGCTCTCATTTCCTTCCTTTCTCAAGAATGAAAAGTGTTTCCCACGCCCATTTGTTAGGACTTAGCCCAGGCCAGGTGGCTTGGAGGGCACAGGAAGCCAGAAAGAAGGAAGCCATTCCTCTCCTCTACAGAGTTTACCACATGCCTGTGGCATTTTCATGCCAGACCTCTTTCTTGCCCTATATTTTCCTTAGTATTACTATTAAAAATAAGTCATATTATCCCTGAATGTCTGCTGTACAAAAGATATCTCTGGTCTCAAGCACTTAAGCTCTTGAATGCATTATGATTTAACTGATCTGTTCACAGCCTGCTGAGAGTCAACCCCATAGAAATTCTAATTGTAACATTACATGTTGTATAGTGTTTGCTATGTGCCAAGCACTGTTCTAAACACTTTACATATATTAGTTCAGCTAATCCTCACATCTGCCGTGCAAAGTAGGTTTTGTCATTAGCTCAAGATCACATAGCTGGTAAGTGGTGGTGCTGAGGTTCGAAACTACAGATCCTGGATCCAGTTAGTTCTCTTAACTCTTACACAATGCTGCCTCTGAGTTGAATTGCAAACCCACATGACTTTTCTTTCATGTAGGTAATTATCAACATTGTAACTGGCCTCCCAGGCTGTCATGCTAGTGAGCTCTGTGCTTTTCTGGTCAAGCTGCATAAGGAATATGGCAGGTTAGTATGGCTGCTGCCTTTGCTTTGGGGAGAGGGAGTCTGGGCCTGGGCCTAGGACTGGGAAACCTTCGACATGTACAGGTTTCCCCTGTTTTCCAAAAGTAGAGTGTTCCTATGAAACCTCTCATAAGCCATAATGGTGTAAAGCAAACAAGCAATTACCATTAATTTATATGGGAAAATTTTTTCAGCATTCTCAGGCTCAAAAAGTAACCTACCGGGTCATACCAAATAATGCATAAAACCTAAAATAACACTAACATACAGTGTTCACAGGAGCTCTGGTAGCATAGTGCCTAAGGCACTTGACTGCTAACCAGAAGGCTGATGGTTCAAACCCACTAGCACTCCTCGGAAGGAAGGGTGGGCAATCTACTTCCGTAGCGATAACGCCTCAGAAACCCAAGGAGGGGTAGCTGTGAGTCGTGTCTGACTTGACAGCACATAACAACAACAACAACATAGTGTTCACAGACACAGTTCAATATTATGGCAGCTTCATTCTGAGTGTAGTTCCACAGAGGGAACTTGGTGATGCCACTCCCACTGCTTGGGGAGTATGCTGCCTCTTTAAAAGCTTGCTGCAAAACAAACACTGAAAGCTGGTTTTGCTTTTCACTTTTTTTCATAAAAGTAAAAATCCTCTTCAAATTTCTTTTGGTTAGTGAAAACAGATACTAATGTAGGTCTTTTATAAAATCTAAGTGGTGTAAAGTGAACTTTCAAAAAGTGGGGATACCTGTGCTGACCTTTGGTGTAATCGTATCAGCACAGTAACCATCCATCCATCTACATCAGCACTGACCAGGCACTGTTCTAAGAGTGGGGGATATGTCAGTGAACAAAACAGACAAAACAAATCTCTCCTTCATGGAGCTTACTTTCTAGTTTGAGGAGACAATTACCCAGATAACCAAAACATAGTATATATCAGCTAGTGGAAAGTGCTATGGAGAAAATAAAGCAAGGAAGAATGTGGGAAGTGTGGGGGTGGGATTCCATTTTTAAATCATATAATCAGGGAAGGCCTCACCAAGAAGAGGATGTTTGGGCACTGACATTTGGGCAATGGCAGGAGGGAATAAAGGAATAAGCCATGCGTGTATCTGGAAGAAAAGCATTTTAGCAGTAGTACCAGCAAGTGCAAAGGCCTGAGAGTGTGCCTGGTCAGCAGGAATATGGGAGTTGGAAGGTGTGGTGATCCTTCGAGGACCAAAAGGAGACTGTGTGAGTTCAGGTGCAGCTGGGACATGTTGTTGGTTCATGTGAAATTGGGAAAATCATTCATCCACCACTTCCACCTGGCTGGCCAATTACTAAAAAAGCCTTGCTATCTAAACCAGGCGTTTAATATCTAGTCGGTCTACCCCAATGTAAGGCATCCTATAAGGAGCCATAGAAGAATTGAAATTGCCTAGAGGGTTGGGAATTTGGGGTGGGAGATGGATGTTACAAGCAAGTTTTGGAGAGATACTAGGGAAATACCAGACTTTTGTACTTAATTAGTGAGTAACCAATTCTTCGTTTCTAGTTCTTTTGTTCTGTGTTGTTGTTGGGTGCCATTGAGTCAAATCTGACTCATAGCAACCCTGTGTGACAGGGTAAAACTGCACCATGGGTTTTCCTAGGCTGTGATCTCCATGGGACCAGATCTCCAGGTCTTCTCCTTTAGTGCACTGGTGGCAGGTTAGTATGACTTAACCACTGTGCCACCCAGGCTTCTTTTTTTGTTGTATAAATATTGTAAATTATTCACCTTGCCTATTTCTTATTTTTAGTAAGTCTTACTGACCACCAAGACTGAAGTCAGTTTATTGAATGGTCCTTCAGGAAGTAAGGAGCTCTGGTGGCATAGTGCCTAAGACATTTGACTGCTAACAAAAGGCTGGCAGTTCAAACCCACCAGTCACTCCTTGGAAGGAAGATTGGGCAATCTACTTCCATAGTGATACCACCTTGGAAACCCAAGGAGGGGTCACTATGAGTCAGATCCAACTCGATGACAGTGAATTAGTTTTTTTGTTTTCAGGAAGTAGCTGCCTGGTTAGAGGGAGTCTTTCTCACCTCTGAAGTCTGTTGGTCATGTGCTTACCTGACCTCTTTCCCTGTAGCAAGAGATTTCTTATCAAAAGCCCCAGTGATAATGGTTTCAAAATACTGGACTGTCAACCAGTCAGGGCCCTCCGTCTTGCTCCGCAGTGCCAGGATTGCTTTCTCCTGTACAGATTCACTGGGCACAATGTCTGTGAGAGTCACAAATGGAAGGTCACATTTGAATCCACTTGTAGGAATAGGGCAAGGCCATTAGGTGGTCCACCAATGAGATTTCATTTGCCATTTCCAGGTGGATGGTGTACCGCCAACTCATGGATAGCTCTGAATGTTTTCATGCTGCCCACTTCCAGAGATACCTTTCCAGTGCCTTGGAGGCCCAGCAAAACCGCTCCACCCGCCAGTCAGCGTACACTCGCAAGAAGACCAGACTGCTGGTGGTGTTACAAGGGTAAGTATTAGAAGTCTGTGGGGACAATGGGGTGGGAGTGGTGACCTTGCCTTTACTGATTCTTCATGTGTAGCAAACCTGAGACACAGAGCAAACTACACAGGAGCAAGAAGGTATCTGAGCTACACAGAGGCCTTAATAGTACAGCACTTCTATTGCTATTCTGTGGCCTACAGTGACTGATATAGCTTGCACACAAGTTTTAAGTTTTGCATCATCTTCATAATATCCCCAAAGGTGGGGAGTTGGGGAGGAGGTTTTCTGGGCAAGGCTCCTCACTAATTCTGGTAACAGTAGTTGTCTTTAGACCTCTTCCTTTACCATCTACCTAAGGGAATTTTGCCCATTTCAGTCCTTCCTCTTAGGGAACTGCAAAGATGGCCCTATGCTCTGCCGTCTCCATCCACACTGTCCCTGGGATGCTGGCCATGAGGATTTCCTAGGACTCTTAGTGAGGGACATGAATAGTCCAGTTGAATAAAGACCTCCCATTTCATGATTGTGTACATAGCTGTGAGTGTACAATGAATGGCTAATGAAATCCTTGAGTACTCAAAATTATTATGGTCATGACATATGAGAGGGTAGATTTGACAGAGTGTATAGCACAGCTTCTAGGACCCTGCCTGCAGGGAGCTTCCCTTGACCTATGGAAGACTTCCAGGGAGGAGCCCCATGCAGGCCTGTCACCCACCACCCCAGCCCCAGAGGGGAAGTACCAGGTCAGGGAAAGTATGGGCTATGCTTTCACTAGTGTCATTATGATCACTAATAAAGAAGCTTTGGGCAATCCTCACAAAGTGCTTTTGTGCTATGCTATGGTTTTTTTTGTGATCATAATAATTACTGTTTGCAGTTGGCTAGCTGTTTCCAGAATGGGTCCAGATCCAGAGCCCTGTTTAGTCTCCTGAGTGTGACCATGGGAAATGGAGCAAAGCTGGACCAGTGATCCTGAGGAGGAGGCAGGTGGTGGGACTGTTTATCCTACTAAGCCATTATCTTTGGCTGGGTTCTCTAGAGAAGCAGAACTAGTGAAGCTACATATATACGTATATATGTAGTTTTATGTAAATATATGTAAACTTATCTCAGGAAAATGGCTCACAAAGTTGTAGAGGCTGGCAGGTCCCAAGTTCACGGGTCAAACATCAAACTGGAGGCATCACCTGACTCACACAGCTGCAGGGGCTAATGAACCCAAGATCAACAGGCAGTATATTAGGCTACTGGCTTTGGCAGATGATGAATCCAAGATAGGCTGGTAAAATTGCACATTGTTGGCTCACAAGCAATGAAGGCAACATTCCCAAGATAAGCAGGCAGTATGACAGGTCACTGTTTCAGTCCAAGAACCAGAGATGGTGATGAGCTGGATGCAGGATCCAGATCCAGCAGAAACACAGAAAATGTTCCCATGACATCCATATACGTATCAGAACCAGACCACACAACTGAGTAAACTCCCTTTCAATTGAGTGGCTGCTCATAGAACATCTTATCATGGAGGTGGTTACATCACAACCTCTGAAACCACTTAGAATTATGGTCTGTCCAGCCAGGTTGACACACAGCCTTAACTATCACAGCCATCATTCATCTTCTTCAGACCTTTTTCTTACACTGTGCCTCAGGCCTCCCTTCTGTCAGCCCTTTAGTTCTTCTATGGGCCAAGGTTGCAGAAGCTATAGAGGAAGAGTATGGGCCTGAAACCACTTATTTTCTTCTGATTTTCCATCACTTCCAATGGTCAAAGGAATTCACTGCCCCAAATCCATCACCTCCTGCTCCTGTCAGAGTTGGAATTGTGAACCTGGAGACAAATTTGGCAACTTGAGAATGTGCAGCCAAGGTCATTTCCTTCTTCCTTCACTTCCAAAGGCATTCTTGATTCCCTGTCTCTGACTTGACCTGCAGAAACATCAGCTGCTGCAGCTGCTTCTGCACTGCAAGAACTGTCTATGGCCAGCCCAGTCATGTACTGTCAGAGCCAGCCTTTGCCCAGCCTTAGCCATAGGACCCTAGGGACCTCAGAGAGATTTCCTGAAGGACTCAAGTCAGACTGTCAGCTGACTGCTGATTCCTCCCTGAAGCACGTTCAGGCTGGGCCCATTGTCTTAGGGCTCAGCAAGAGCATGGGGCAACCTCCTTTGTAGCAGGCCCATCTCCTTGGGGCTGGACGTTCAAGCCCATTATTTATTTATTTTTTTTTTAATTTGTAGAAATTGCTTTCCAGTTTATTCTTTTTTTTTTTTTTTTTAATTGTGATTTAGGTGAAAGTTTACAGAGCAAATGCACTTTTCATACAGCAGGTCATGTACACTTTGTCTCATGACATTGACTATAATTTCCCACAGTGCAGCAGCTCTCCTCCTACTTTCTCCTCTTAGTTACCTCTTGTGATGGTTATGTTTGTGTGTCAACTTGGCTGGGCCTGGCTGAGTGACTGGGCAGCTGGTGGTAGTATACCCATGATGAGACTGGCAATCAAGTCCATGGTGGGATCTACCATAAGCAGCTGAGTAGCTGCCTTTGGGATGTGGTCTGCTTCCTGTATATAAGGAGAAGGCTTGGGAATGGCCTCTAGCCTATGGCACGCTTGGACCCTGCATGTAGCCATGTTGTTGCTCAGCAGCCTGCTATGCTCTGCCAACCTTGGGACTTACAATAGACTTAAGTTAATGGCCTGCCATGTGGTTTGGTAACATCATGACTGTGCCATTTTACTTGTCAACTTTGGGGCTTCTTGGCCTCAGCAGCCAGCAGCTGTCTGAGTGAAGAAAAGCCTCTAGCTCCAGTGGGCCGGGAACAGGAGGCAGAGCTGGACCCCAAGGTTGAGGGGCTTTCACCCAGCCCCTAGAGCCTGGCACTTTGCACTTGGACTTAAAGCCACCAAATTATAAGAATAAACTCCTGTTTGTTAAGGCCATCCCATTTGTGGTATATTCTTGTCAGAGTGGTACTAGGTAACTAGAACACCTCTTCCCTGTGGCCTTCCCTCCCATGTGCTCCTGCCCCCTGAGCATCTCCCTGTGCATACACAGCCCTTCTATTCTCCCATGATTGATCTCTCCAAGGAGTGTATCTGCCTAATGTATATATAGCTCCTATCAGATATAAAAGACAGATATATGCCTGTCTTTTGTTTGGCTGGAAGCCACAGGAGTGGGTTCAATTCCAGACCTAAAGAGCAGCTAGGGACCGTAGTCAACAGTGGTTCCATCAGGCTCTATCAGACCAGCAAACCTGGTCCTTTTTTTTTTTATTTTAATGATTTTGAGTTTTATTCCACATTGTTCTCCCATTCTATCCAGAATCTCCTATATAGATCCCCCTCAGAGTGGTTGACAGTGGTAGCCAAGCACCATCTAGTTCTGGTCTCATAGTCGCATAGGTTGAGGATCTCATGGTGTACCAGTCACTTGGACTAACTGTTTCATGCACCTTTGGTTTTCTTCATTCTTCTTTGCTCTGGACAAGGAGAGACCCATCGTTGCATCTAGATGGCCACTTGCAAACTTCTAAGATCACAGTTGCTACTCACCAGAGTAGGATGTGAACCAATGTTTTTGTGTGGTGTGTTATGCCAATTGAGTCAAGCCCATTATTGAGGTTCTTGGTGGAGGGAGATCCCAGTGGCTTCACAAAGTTATAATTTTATTCCCTGAATAAAGCGTTTGTCTTCATTTGTAGGATTCTTTGGGGAAAACCTATGGTACAGGGTTGAGTTTTCTTTTGCCCCCAGAGTGGCTCTGTTCCATTTGATTTACTGCAGTGTATAGGAAGGTCCTGGTGAGTATTGACATCAAGTGTAGCTGTTAGTTGTTGTTATAAAATTTGAATCAGTGTATTTTGAAATGACAAAATTTTAGAAATGGAATACAGATTAGTGTTTGCCAGGGGTTAGGGATGGGATCAGAAAGTACAAGTGGTTATAAAGGGCAACATGAGCGATCCTTGTGGTATTAGAACTATTTAGTATCTTGACTGCGCTGGTGGATACAGGAATATACACAGGTGATAAAATTGTATAGAACATAATGTACACACAGACACACATGTGAGTATAAGTAAAATTGGGGAAATCTGATTTTAAAAAGTGAATTTTATAGATTTTTCTAGGGGGGAGACAATACATGATGTCTCCATGAGTCGGAATTGATTCAATGGCAGTGGGATTGGTTGTTTTTATATTTGTTTATACTGTGACTGTTGTTTAAAATTATCTAATTGTAAACCAAATACCTCTCAAAACAAAAATTGAATTAATGTCAGACGTATGCCCACTCAAGTAATAGGCTTAAATTGCAAACATAAAACAGCCCAAAGGAAACTTGAATGGAGTATCTGTTGTTTCAGGGGGAGGAAAGTTAATATCCTGCGGAGTTTTGGTTTTGGTTTGCTTCTTGTTTTTATTTTTTTAATAAAGAGTACTGACAAGAAAAGCCAGTTTTTTGCCTTTATTATGCAGTTGGGGCAGGTTACCCAAAGTGGCCTGGTATCAGCCTTGGCAGCTGGAGAGTAATGCTTCCTTGTGTGGGTGAGGGCTGAGTGTTGACTCCTTCCATCTGGAGACACGCCCCAGTGTGATGATGTTGATACAGCAGGGACTGGTAAGGGAGGCAGGGGTTAGTGAGGGAGATTCTTTCCCCGAACCTTTTTTTTTTTTTTTAATTGTCGTAAAATATAGATCACAAAAAATTTACCATTTTAACCTTTTTTAAGTGTACAGTTCAGTGACATTAATCACAGTCCATTTCAAAAGTTTTTCATTGCTTTACTCCTTGAAGCAATCAATCATGGGAGAATAGAAGGGCCGTGTATGCACAGGGAGACAGTTCAGGGGGCTG
>NW_006921607.1:1686226-1694886 GCF_000298275.1 Orycteropus afer afer
AAAATTAAAAAAAAAAAAAAAAAAAAAAGTTTTTCATTGCCTTAAGCAGAAATTTAGTATTCCTTCTGCTTTAACTCCCTTCTCCCCCTCCCAGCCCTTGGTAACCATTAATAAACTTTAATCTCTATGTATTTACGTATTCTAGAGATTATGTATAAGTGGGAACATGCAATATTTGCCCCTTTGTGCCTAGCTTATTTCACTCAGCATAATGTTCTCAAGGCTCATCCATATCTTAGCATATATCGTATTTTCATTTTTCTTCATGGCTGAGTAATAGTCCATTATGTGTACCTGCTACATTTTGTTTATGCATTCATCTGTCGGACACTTGGGTTGTTCCCTCTTTTGGCTGTTGTGAAAAGTGCTGCAGTGAACATTGGTGTACAAGTATCTGCTTGAATCTCTACTTTTAATTCTTTTGGCTATATACCTAGGAATTACTGAGTCACATGGTAATTCTGTTGAATCCATTAAACACTACCAAGAAGAGATTAGGGGCAGCATGTGTCAGTCCAGCTTACTTAGTGCTAGGTAGTATATTGGTGTGTGGGGTTCTTCTGGTACCCAAGCCCACCCAGGCACAGCAGAGTCAGGGAAAAGAGACCCACATGGTCATACACACACGTGCCTGGGCATGGGGAGAAGCCTGTGAAGGAAGCCAGGAAGCAAAGGGCTCGATCTGAAGGCTCTCTGGCTGCCAGGCCTTTGTAGGAGGAAGAGGGTGCCTCTAGAACCTAGCACATCCTGTTGTCTACAGAAGCACTGCTGGTTGGTAAGAACTAAGGCTAGACTTGTGGAGAACCAAAAAATCAAACCCATTGTTGAAACCAATTCAACTCTTAACGACCCTACAGGACTGAATAGAACCACCCATAAGATTTCCAAGGCTGTAAATCTTCCTGGAAGCAGACTGCCACATCTTTCTTCTGCAGAGTGGCTTGTGGGTTTGAATTGCCAACCTTTCAGTTAGCAGCTGAGTGCTTAGCCACTGTGCCACCAGAGCTCCTTGACTTAGGGGAGGGGGGTAAATATGGTAGTCTGGGATGAAGCCAAGTGCCTTTTACAGATCAGTTTTTTGTAGAAACTCAGCAGTTGGTCTAGCATCCTGTACCCCTCCTCCTTTGCCAACTAGCCTCCCAAGGGCACAGGCTAGGACCCAGACCCACCTAATTAGCAAGGCTGCCCATCCTGTTTGCATTCCCTTCCTAGGAATAGACTTTCTGGGTCAATTGGGGAAATGTTCTCCACAAGATAAACAGAGCAGGCTCCCTCTTGGAATGGCCAGGAGTCCACCTGGGGTTGAACATCCAATTCATTCATCTACCCTGCTTTAGGCACCAAAGATTACAGCACTGAACAACTACCTTACATTCTTTTTTGTTTTGTTTTGTTTTTTAATTTTTATTGTGATTTGGGTGAAAGCTTACAGAGCAAATTCGTTTTCTGTGCAGCAGTTCATACACATTTTGTTTCATACATTGACTGCAATTCTCCATAATGTAACAGCTCTCTTTCCACTTCCTCCCTGTAGTTACCTCTTCCCTATGTTCTTCTTTCCTATGCATTCCTTCTCCTAAGCTATCTCCCTGTGCAATTACTGCCCTTCTGTTCTCCCGTGATTGATCATTTCCTAGGAGTACATCTATCTGATGATATAAATGTTCACCCTATATGCCTGTTTATTGTTTGGATGGAAGCCATGGGAGTGAGTGAGTTCACTTCCAGACCTGAAGGGTAACTAGGGGCCGAAGTCTCGGGGGTGTCACTAGGCTCTATCAGACCAGTAAACCTTGTTGTTTTTATGATTTTGAGTTTTGTTCCACATTGTTTTCCCACTTCGTCCAGGATCTCCTGCACTGATCCTTTTCTGAGTGCAACCACCTTACATTCTTATTAGGGGAGACAGCCAATAAGCAAATTAAAATACAGCATATAAAGCTTATGATCAGTGCTTTGGAGAAAAATTAAGATGGGGGGGATGAGTGGAAAGCAGGAGAAGGAGGGCTGCTGTTTCACATGGAGTATGGAGTTAGAGAACGCCTCTCCTATAAGATGCAGTTTGTGCAGAGACTGGAAGGGATGAGGGAAGAAGCCAGGCAGATAATCTGAGGAAGAGCACTGCAGACCATGGGACAGCAATTACAAAGGTGGGAGCATGCCTGGCAAATTCAGGGAATAGCCAAGAGGCCAAAGTGGCCAGATTAGGGTCAGGGAGAGAATGGTAGGAGATCTACAAGTCCTTTCCCTGTCCCATAGAAGTAAGAACACAGAGAGCTCTTTAGGCCATTGGAAAGGCTTTGGCTTTCCCACTGAATTGGAGCCACTAGAGAGTTTTGAGCAGAAGAGTGACATGATTTTAACTGGGTTCAGAGGCTCCCTCTGGCTTCTGTGTTGAAAACAGACTGGAGAGAGACAAGGATAGAAACATGGAAGCCAGTGAGGAGACTATTGGGTTTATCACAAGAGATGGTAGAAGTCAAGACCAAGTGGTAGCTGTGTGATAATGAGCAGTGATCCTGTTCTAATTATATTTTGAAGATATAGGTGACCAGATATACTAATGGATTAGACTGTGTGGTGTAAAAGAGAAAATGGAATCACAGAAGACTCTAAACAAATCTTCTGATCTGGCCACTGAAAGAGTTTAGTTATTTCTGAAGAGAGGGACAGCACCTTGGAAGAGCAGCAGATGTGGGGAATTGAGTCATGAGCATATTAGATTTTAACTAAAGATACCAAATTGGATCTGTATGTCTGGAGGTGGAAGGGAGTCCCAGGCAGGAGATACAAATTCCAGTGGTATTTAGCATGTATCTGCTGACCTGCAGAGGAACCTGATGATCCTCTGTCTCTTGACTGCATGTTCTGTAAGGTGCGAAGGAGGGGAAAGAGCTGTTAAAGAAATGGAGACTAAGACAGAAGCTTCTAACTTGATGATTAGAAAGCAGACCTAAAGATTCTGAGTCCCATCCTCGGAGTCCCAGGGTACCTACAGGGTTCCTTGGAAGCAGAGAGGCTGGTTCTTCTACTCATTCTTGTACAGTTGAGAAGAGTAAAGGAACTCTGGAATGCACAAGCACTGTATGGACTGCAGGGGCTCTAAATGATGAAGGGAGGTCACACCAAGTAACCCAACCATAGGCTTCTCCTTTTGGTTTTCCTTCTACCCTTGCTCACTCGACCACTCAGCGTTCCCCTTTCTTCCTCTGCAACCACCATCAGCCTCTAATCATTCCCCCCTTTTTTTTTTTCCAGCTATACAGATGTTATTGATGTTGTCCAGGCCCTGCAGACCCATCCAGACCCAAATGTCAAGTCCTCCTTCACCATTGGTGCTATCACAGTGTGCGTGGAGCCCCTAAGTTGCTACATGGAGCACAGGTAATACTTAGGACCATTTCTGGCACACAGGATGTGTGTTGAGGTGCACAGAACATGAATTTTCTCCCAACCACCAAAAGGAAGCACATCTTTATAGTGTGTGTGTCTTTGGAACTCATCAGTCTACCTTGCATGTAATAAATGGTCAGTTATTCTGCTATTAGTGCTAGATTCTCCAAAAACTTATTTGGACTGACAGCCTCTTACTGCCTCTCTTTATGCACTGTAAAGTTGTCCATATCTGGCAGTGGGACTTGAAATAGATTCTGCCAGAAAGGAAAATTGCCCCATGGCTGTCTTTTCCTCTTTACTGCTTGTGTCCCAATGCATTTGGAGTAGCTCACAGAAAATTTTTCACATTGTTAAGCCATCTTATCTCAGTTACTGACACTCATTGTTACTACTCGTAATAAAAATGAGTGTCAATTTTGAAATTATATAACAACAACGAAGAAAACTGGGTAATAATTCTAATCATCAAGTTAGATCTCACCAACTCAATGTAGCTATTACAGTTTTTGTGAATACTTTCCCGGAATTTTTTATAGTGTGATGTAATATAATTTTGCATCCTTTTTCTTAGCATAACATAAACATGTAGTTTAATATATATAATATTTCAGTATCGTAATGGTGATTCGTTTTAATTAATTATATAATCTCTCTATCATGTAGATGGATATAATTGCCTTGACCAATTCCCCCCTGTTAGTCACATAGGATTTCTATAACTTTTTAGTATTATAAATAATCCTGTAAGGAACATATTTATCCAAAAAAATTGCACAGATTTTTAGATTATTTCCTTAGAATAGGTTCCCCTAAAGAGATACTAATCAATTGTATGATCAGTTTTATTACTCTTTACATTTCCAAACTCACATTTCCAATTTCACATTCCAAATTGGTCTTTGAATGGATATTACAGTTTATACTGCCACCAGTGGTGTCTGGAAGAACCTCTTTCAGCATCAAAGCACTCCTCACTGGGAAAAAATTCAAGTATTACGTTGCCCCTTCGTAGAGCTATTTGTCTTCCTCTCACTTTAGACAACTGGAGTGTACCCAGATCTGTAATCTTGTGTTTTTTCTGGCTAGTTCATATCATTATCTTCTCCTGGTAACTGATTGATCTATCTTTAGACCTTCATCTGAAAAAGCTCCCTTCCTACTTGTGTTCCAAGTCGATAGCTTTAGACTTCTGGTAGAAATGACATTATAGACTACTTCCCTGATTACCTTGGTTGACCCCTAGAAATGTCTTTGTCATTCTCGCTTTTCATCAGCTGTTACCTCAGTTTCGTTCCCCCATTAAAATGCCAGGGTGGTCCAGTTTCCCTTCTGTGTGTGATTGTAGTGGATGCTGGGCATCACTGTTGTCTTTGATGGCCATGTTGACTCTTCCATGCCATTCCTTTACCATTCATGTTTCTTCTTTCTCTCAAGTTTTTATTTAAAATGAATTAAAGCAGAAGGGAGGAGTCTTAACATGGAACTAGGTGCTACTAAAGATACTACCATTAAAAGCATAGGAAAAACAATAATAAGCAATAGATGGAGATTACACTTCAGAGGAATTATCCCAGACAAGTACTTTTCCATAATGTCAAAAAAATTTTAAGGGACTGTCAGGATAGGGCAAGGAGAACTCAAAGAAGAAATACGAAAAATCTGAGGAAAGGGACATGAGGTTCTTTGGGGGGGTGATGGGAATTCTAAAATTGGATTGTGATAATAGTTGCACAACTCTGTAAATTTACTTTAAATATCATTGAGTTGTACACTTTAAATAAATGAACTCCATGATATGCAAATTACACTTCAGTAAAGCTGTTAAATGTTTAAAAAAAAAAAAAAACAGGAAAAAGGAGCTAATGAAAGCTGATAGAAAATGAACTGTTAGACTTCTAGAAAGAAAGATTATAATAAAATCACTATGGAAATGAAAATTTCATTTGAAGCAATGAGAAGTAGCATAGACACTGCTGAAACTTAAGTCTATGTCAAAGAACCTCAGGCGTGATAAAATGAAGTGAAGAGTAAATAAGCAAAGAAACTAACACCATTTGAGAAAAAGGGAGTACAGATTTAGCTTTTGTGAGAATAAGAATCATTTCTGTGAATGTTTAGTTATACACTAAGTGTTCACAAAATATATGTTGAATAATGAATGCTATGCAACTATTTTTTTTTAATTAAGAAAATACTTATGTATTAACGTGGACATTTTTCCACAATACTTTGAGAAAAACAAATTGCCAAACCAATGTGTATTTTTTAAATGTTTGTTTGTATATGCATAGGAAATATCTAGAAAGATACATAACCAAACTAACAGTGGTTGTGTCTTAGAAATGGGCTTCCCTTGGGGATGGGCGTTGGATGAATGGGACATTTTATATGTATATATAATGTGCAGGGAAAGAAAAATTGAAGAGGAATGACATCACATTCATCATCAAAATAACATTTCAAGATCTATTCTGAAGTACAGTGTTGTCAGTGATAGGATACTATCCATATGCCTATAAGGAACACCAGTTAATATGACTACTGTTCAAGTTTACACACCAACCACTAATGCCAAAGATGAAGACATTGAAGATTTTTACCAACTTCTGCAGTCTGAAATTGATCAAACGTTGATGCATTGATAATTACTGGTGATTAGAGTGAAAGTTGGAGACAAAAAAGGAATGGTAGTTGGATACACAAAACATTGTTCCACATCCTACTTTGGCAAGTAGTGACTAGGATCTTAAAAGGTTGCAAGCAGCCATCTACATGCAGTGATGGGTCTCTCCTTGTCCAGAGCAAAGAAGAATGTAGAAAACCAAAGATGCATGGAAACAGTCCAGGGGACTGGTACACCCTGCAATCCTCAGCCTATACGACTATGAGACCAGGAGAACTAGATAGTGCCCGGCTACCACTGTCAACCACTCAGAGAGGGATCTATGTAGGAGATCCTGGATAGAGAGGGAGAACAATGTGGAACAAAACTGAAAATTTAAAAAAAAAAAAGGTCCAGGTTTGCTGGTCTGATAGAGCCTGGTGGAACCCCTGAGACTATAGCCTCTAGCTGCCCTTCAGGTCAGGAATTGAACCCACTCCTGTGGCTGCCAGCAAAACAAAAGACAGGCATATAAGCTGAACATTTATATTAGGTAGATACACTCCTTGGAGAGATTAATCATGGGAGAATAGAAAGGCTGTATATGCACAGGGAGATAGCTTGGGGGTCAGGGGTGCGTGGGAGGGAAGGCCACAGGGAAAAGGTAAGTATATGGAAGAAGTGAGAAGACAACTGTTGCATTGTGGGAAATTGTAGTCAATGTCAGGAGACAAAGTATATGTGAGCTGCTGTATGGAAAATGAATTTGCTCTGTAAACTTTCACATAAAAATTAAAAAAAAAAAAAAAAAAGGAAGGAGGATTGGTAGTTGGAAAATATGGCCTGGGTGATAGAAAAAACACCAGAGACTGCATGATAAAATTTGCAAGACCAACAAATTATTCATGTTGTTGTTGTTTGCCGTCGAGTCGGCCCCGACTCATAGCGACTCCTCCTTGGGTTTCCGAGGCAGTATCACTACGGAAGTAGGATTGCCCAACCTTCCTTCCGAGGAGCATTGCAGATACCATTTTTCAACAACATAAACAGCAGCTATACACATGGACATGACTGGATGGAATACACAGGGATCAAATTTGACTACATCTGTGGAAAAAAGATCTTGGAGAAGCTCAATACCATCCATCAGAACTAAGCTAGGGAATGACTGGAACAGACCATCAGTTGCTTATATGCAAGGTCAAGCTGAAGCTGAAGAAAAGTAAAGTCGACTAGAGCCAGAGTACAACCTTGAGTACATCCTGCTTGAGTTTAGAGACCATCTCAAGAATAGATTTTACACATTGAACACTAATGACCGAAGACAAGATATAGAATGATGTCAAGGACATCATACATTAAGAAAACAAAAGATCATTAAAAGGAAATAAAGAAAAGGTTGAAATGGATGTCAGAAGAGACTCTGAAACTTGCTCTTGAATGTAGAGTAGCTAAAACAAATGGAAGAAATTATGAGGTAGAAGAGCTGAACCAGAAGATTTCAAACAGCATCTCAAAAAGACAAAGTATTATAATGAAATGTCCAAAGACCTGGAGTTAGAAAACTAAAATGGAAAAATACATATGGCATTTACCAAACTGAAAGAATTGAAAAAATTCAAGCCTCAAGTTGCAATATTGAAAGATACTATGGGCAAAAACTTGAATGATGGAAGTTCTGGTAAGAAGGCGGACTAGGCAGAAAAACTCCACAGACCCTCTTCAACAAAGAAAAGGGAAACCAATTAACACAGACACAAAAGATAATCCTGGACTCCTGAGCCTTGAAGGGGAGGATATATAAGTGGACTAAACCCCAACTAGCAGAAGAATTTGCATGAAAATACTAAAAAAGGAGACAGATGGAGCTGCGGTCTGGCAGCGATCCTGATGGCACAGCACAGACAGCTTGGAGATTGCCGAGTGGTGGTAGGACCTAAGAATTAACCTAAAAATCAGTCCTGCTAGCCAAGGACTGCACAGAGGACTGCTCTGGTGGCTGAGGAATAAACGGAGAAAGTGAAGAGAAAGGCAGGCTGAGCTGTGGACTTTTGCTGGTTCGGAGGGTGCCACCATTTTGAATGTTTAAAAGCAGCTTGACTATTTTGGATATTTAAAGACACAGTGCTCTCGCAGATTCCTGGGGCTTAAGAACACGTTTTGCTTGCCAGAAACCGCAAAGACACTCTGGACCTGCAAGACTGAAAAGGTGCAACATTCCTCTTGTTACTCTTACACCCCATACCCGCTTGGTGAATGGAGGTGCGGCCATCCCCCACTCCCACCTACCTGCTGGGCCCACAGGAACTCCATCACAGTCTGTGTGCTCAGATGGAGCCTGGGTGCCCTTTCCAGTCCTCCACCAATTTTTTTTCTCTTTTTTCATTTTTATTTTGATTTTTTGATTTTTTTGCTTTCTTTTTTCTGGTGATTAGTTTGCTTGTATTTGTCTGTTTTAAAACAATTATTATTATTAATATACTCTCGTCATTTTTACTACTATTCTTGTTCTTCCCCTCCCTGGTCCTAGTTTTCAGCATTTTTTCTTTTCCCTGTTCCTGGTTGAAAAAAACTTCTCCCCCTTTTTTCTTGTGGTTAACCCCATTCCTTGTTTTTCTTTTTGCATTTTTCCCATTTTTTTTCTTCATTATTCTCCTTCTCT
>NW_006921607.1:1696156-1697157 GCF_000298275.1 Orycteropus afer afer
CAGAAACTAAGGGAATTTGTTAAAACCAGACCAACCTTACAAGAGATGCTAAAGGGAGTCCTTTGAACAGAGAATCAAAAATAGCAAATAACAACAGACCATTAATACACAGGATAACATAACCCATAAACCACAGCTCTGGACATATCCAAAGTAAAATGAGCTTATAAGATTATAAACAGGGAACCAGAGATATCAATTGGCAAGTGAGGACAACTACAAACAGAAAGAGGGAAAAGACTTTGTAGTTACAGAGCTTCTAAATGGTGAAGAAGTTAAGAGAGTTGCAAGATAGAATGGACTGTTCTAAACTCGGGGAGAAAATTATACATTACACTGAGTGAAATAAGTCAATCATAAAAGGACAAATATTGTATTAGTCCATTATTGTAAAAAATTAAGGAAAGGTTTATCTATAGAAGGAAATTTTCTTTGTTGGTTACCAGGGGTGGGAGCGGAGGGGAAGGAACACTGTTAGATAGATAGAGATAAGTATTTATTTGGGTGAAGAGAAGGGCAATGTACCAAATGTTAGTGACCAATATGGCGGCAGTGAGGATGAGAAAGACATAGAGAGGTGCATGGGAGGTACAGACAACAAATATGAACCCTTTTGCACATCCAGTACTGCATTGTCAGTGAAGACAAACGTGGGCATATGGGTGGATAGATGGGTGGACAGACTGAACTATTAGGTATGTCTATGAAATGGGGAGTGTATCCAAGAACATGTGTAGGGTTGTCAGACAATGGTCCTATACGTTTATGTGAATGATCAGAATTCCCAGGTGTATAGTAGAGCTGACAAGGGGCAAGGGTGTGGTCACTGCTCGGTCACAGGCAGCTACCCAGAGGGACTGAGTAGTTGAACCTGTGAGCTTCGGACCATAGTCGCAGGGGACATCGAGCTCAATTGGCATAACGTACTATACAAAACATTGTTCCACCTGCTACTTTGGCGAGTAGCGACTGGGATCTTAAAGCTAGCAAGCTGCCATCTA
>NW_006921607.1:1702272-1719673 GCF_000298275.1 Orycteropus afer afer
AAGACCATCAATGAGATGGTGTTTTCGTTCTCTCAGTGCTGCTCTAACAGAAAATACCACAAATGGGTGGTTTGAACAAACAGGGATTTATTCTGTGACAGTTTTGGAGGCTCGAAGTTCAAGTTCAAAGTGCCAAGCTCTAGGGGCTGGATAAAAGCCCCTCGACCTTGTGCTTCAGCTCTGCTTCTTGCTTCCAGCCCACTGGAGCTAGCATTATCTCTTCACTCAGGCAGCTGCTGGCCACTGAGGCTAACAAGCCCGAGGTTGATGAGTAAAATGGCACAGTCCCAAGATGACCAAACAGCACAGCAAGCCACTAATTCAAGTCCAGAAACTGTCCAAAGACTGGCAGGCAATTGTGGCAGGCTGCTGAACAATGACTCAACTACATGCAGGATTCAAGCATGCCAAAAGCTGCTGGAAGCAGATCACATTCCTAAGGCAGGTACTCAGCAGCTCACAGTAGATTACACCATGGAGTAATTACTAGTCTCATCATGGGGAATACTACATTCAGCTGCCCAGCCACTCAAAGCCAGGCCCAGCCAAGTCGAAACACAACTACAGCAGATGGATTGACACAGTGGCTGCAACAGTGGGTTCAAACATAGCAGCTGTTGTGAGGATGGCGTAGGCCTCGGCAGTATTTCATTCTGTTGTGTGTAGGGTCGTTATGAGTTGAAACTGAGCTGACAGCACCTGACAACAACAATATATCACATTTTGTGTGTATAAAATGCTGTATGGAAAATGAATTTGCTCTGTAAACTTTCACCCAAATCACAATAAAAATTTAAAAAAAATATATATATTACATTTTGTTTATAATTCATTTGCTGATAGATACACTGAGTTATCTCCAAACCTTTTGCCTATTGTGATTAATTCTGCTATGAACTTTGGTGTACAATATTTATTTGAACCCCTGGTTTCAACTCTTATGGGTATGTATTCAGAAGTGGATTTACTGGGTCATTTGGTAATTAATTCTGTGTTTAAGTCTTTAAGAAACCACCAAACTATTTCCCACAGCAAGTACACCATTTTATATTCCCACCAGCAGTTTCCCCAGTGTTTTGAGCAGCTTTAATAACCTGCCAGCTAGACCAGCAACAATTCAGATGAGTGACTTCAGCAAACATCCTACTTGCAGGGGCCAAAAACACAGCAGCTGTGTAGTACAGAGCACACTTGGGTTCCTGTCTTAATCTTACGACTCCCTAGCTATATATAGGACTTTAGAAAAGTGTGTAGCCTGTTTAGCCATCCTAAACTCACTCTTTTCATGTGTTAAGTACCCAAGGCATAGGATGGACATGAGGACAGGACCAGATGTGAAGTGCTTATACAGCACCTAACCTATAGAAGGAACTGGTAAAAGAAAGCTGTTCTCATTAGTGTTCTCTTTCTCCCTAGGAAGAGCATTGTGATGTTTTAGGGGTTTTAAATCACTGAGAATATTGAGGTTTTCTCTGGAGCTTACTGCCATGCTGCAGTTGTTAACACACACACACTGTGGATCAGTGAACCCACCTCCTGTTTCACTTGTGATCTAATCAGCCAGCTTCCTGCTCTGCACTTGAGTTAAGGATAAGAGTACAGGGACACTGGGATTCTGGTGTGCACATAAAGGAAAGCATGGCAGCCTTGGTACTCAAGGCCTCTGGCAGAGTTGTCGTTGTTATTACGTGCCATTGACCCCTCTTTGGGTTTCCAAGGCTCAACCTTCCTTCAGGTCTGATAGAGTTAGGTGAATGTAATTCCTCTCATTTTCCCTTGAAATTTCCTGTTTACCAACAGAACACTATCTCTTTCATAAAAGGCCCACTCACTGCCTCACTCCCTCACCATCTCCTATAGTGTAGAGAGCTGGCCCAGCCCCTGGTATTCCATTCCTCAACATTCCACCTGGGAATTTCTCAGGGCCCTGAGCACTGTAGGGACCCCGGCTTGGGGAGCCTTTTGTTGTTTTGGGTTTGTTGTTGTTGTTGTTGTTTTTCATTTGTTATTGTTGTGGAGCCTTGGACTAATCGTGGCTGTCCTTCACACTCAGTGCTACTTGTAGGCTTCCCCTCAGCTTGCATGTCGATGTTGTTCAGGTATTTTGTGAAAAATAAGCAATGACCACTCTGAGATTAATGGTTTTAAAATATTTCTTTTTTTTCCCCTAGATTTCTCTTTCCTAAGTGTCTTGACCAGTGTTCAAAAGGTAAGCAATTTGCTGTACTTTCTGCTGCCTGCCTTTCAAATTCTATTTAGATGCAACAGACTTTTTTTCATGTTCCTACCTACGATTCTGAAATCTAGAACAAACAAGATTGGTTCCAGGAAGACTTTGACATATTTTACTTCTGTCATGTTCGAGAGGCAGCTTTCTTCTAAGAGTTTGTCCCTTAATGGCAATAAATTGCCACGGTAATGCCTCTGGTGAATGGGCTAAGTACTGTCCTGACCTTCCAGCTAATACCATGTACTGAGTAGGTTTTCCCAGCCTCTGGATAAGCAAGATCTTCATGTACTTCTCTGGTCCCAAGAGCATAGAGTATGCCTAACAGATCCTATCTCACTTAATACCCCTCTGGTACACATTTGCAATTTTCCACACCTCCTTGATAAGATTCACAAAAATCGACCCATTCTGTAGGTTGCACTCAAACTTGCTTTGTCTTACCACCTGGCAGTCCTGAAAGTAGCACTTTTTAGTCACATTATCTATGGTACATGGAGATCCAGAATAAATTCTAAGTTCCCTACAGTGTGAAATACTCATTGTTGTCAGGAGATATGCCTGGGGTCTGAGCTTCCTGAACCAGCCCAGCAAGTAGAAATCAGAGGGTAGAAAACAACTCGGTGTCCCCAGCACAGTTTTGCCCTGCTGATCCCATTGCCAGTCCACAGGAAGTGGAGACAACAGAGCATTCCAGAGCTGTTGTCTTGGGAAACAGCTGAGCTGGGTGCTGCCTGGGACAGGAGACTGGGCCACTCAAGGGAGGAGTGTGTATGTTGGACTGCTACGTCAGGTAGCCTCAGGTCCAGCTTTTAGAGGTCCCTGTTGCTTTCTAGGCCCTGTGCCCTAAAAGAAGGATGAGCTGGGCCCATAAACAGTGCATTCGAGGTGCATTAGGCAGACTTTGTGGAGTTTGGTTCTAAAGGATAACAGACTTGATGTGGAGCCATGAGGGGAAAGGCAGTATCTAGGGTGAGTCCTAGGTTTCTAGCTTGGAAGATTGGAAAAGTTGGTAGTACCTATCCTGTAATAGAGAGCATAGTCGGGGAGAGAAAGGAGATGATGTGTTCTTGTTCTTTTTTTTTTTTTTTTTTTTTAATTGTGATTTGGATAAAAGTTTACAGAGCAAGTTCTTTTTCCATACAGCAGTTCACATACACTTTGTCTCAGGACATTGACTATAATCTCCCACAATGCAACAGCTCCCGTCCCACTTCCTCCCCATAGTTACCTCTTCCCTGTATCCTTCCCTCCCATGCACTCCTGCCCCCCGAGCTGTCTCCCTGTGTACACAGCCTTTCTATTCTCCCACGATTGATCTCTCCAAGGAGTGTATCTGCCTAATATAAATGTTCAGCTCAAATGCCTGTCTATTGTTTGGCTGGAAGCCACAGGAGTGGGTTCAATTCCAGATCTGAAGGGCAGCTGGGGCCATAGTCTCAGGGATTCCACCAGGTTCTGTCAGACCAGCAAACCTGGTCCCTTTTTTTTTCTTTTGGTGTGTGTGATTTTGAGTTTTATTCCACATTGTTCTTGCACTCTGTCCAGAATCTCACATAGAAGATGATGTATTCTTTATGGGACTGAGGAGGGCTGTATGGTCCTTAGATACATGTTTGAGAGTCATGGTCAAAGCCAAGACCATAACTGTAGTCAGCCAGTAGCCAAGTATAGAGTTGAAAAGGGGCAGAAAGCCAAAAATATGGGGGAAGAAAATCCAGGAAACTAAAGGAGGAGAAGCAGGAAAGAGCACTGCCTCAGACACTAAGGGAGGACAGTAGAGATTAGTGGTATTAACCTTTGCAGAGATCTCAAGGGAAAGACAGAAAAAGCGCATCAGCTTTGCCAGTGTGAAGGACACTGGTGACCTTAGCAGGAGAATCTAAATGGAGAGGTGAGGGCCAAGGCCAGATCTGAGTGTACTGATGGAGCCAGCAAGTGTCACTATTACTTTAGGGTGTGGTGTGTGGGGCTATGCAAAGAAGAAAAGCTAGAAGGAAATGACTTCAAAGAGGGAAAGACTTGTCCATCCTTATTTGCTGAGGGGAAAGCCTGTGGGCTAGAGGGAGACCCTGTGCTTGAGGGTGTAGGGGCCTACGGAGGGGGCTAATGGGATCAGAGCTCAGACTGGGACTCAGAGCTCAGACTGGGAGTGAAAGTTGACTTAGAGGAAGTGGTGGAAGGGAAAGGTAAGGAAATGTTTGCTTATTACCTTCATTGATGATACTGGCCGGTAGTTGTGCCTCAGATTTTGCTGAACTGTCCAACCCCAGGCCCTGTCTTTCCCTTTTAAATGTTGATGCCTTCTTTTCCCTTCAGAGACCCTTACCCAGCATGTGATTATTGCTGAGCCTACCCTTGGCTTTTCAGCGCTTTGACCCTCAGTGACTGTCTGCTTTTCTGCATGAGAGACAAGCACAGATGGTCAGGCTTGCCCTGGAAAAAAGAGCCTTGGTGAAGTGCTGTCTTTACTATCCATCAAGCTGTTGCAGGCCAAGAGAAAAGCCCCTTTTTGCCTAATCCCTTTTACCAATCTCTGTGGCACTCACAGGCATATTTCATAATACTGCCTTCCAACTCATTGTTTGAAGGTGACTTCTTATCAGATTTTGGGCTTGTATAAAGCCAGGGATGTGATGAACTATGGCAGATGCCCTTGAGGCCATGTGTGCTGTTTTCTGAACTCCGAGGGACCTGTGGAGGTTGGGTCAGTATGGTCTTGCTAAGTATCTTCTTTCATCTGGGCCCAGGGACCCTGTGGACTATCCTGACTTGGCTTGCTGGGCATGGGTTATCTGGGAGAGAAGGGATAAAAGGCCAGTATTTCTTCTCCCCTAGATTTGGTGGCTCACTCGGTATGGGATCTGCCACCAGGAGACAAGCACTCGGAGTCCAGAGGGAGCTTACTGCTTCCCCTTGCTCTCCTTCCTGAGTCAGGCTCCCCTGACTCATAACTTTTGACAACAAAAGATTATTCTACAATGAGAAAAGGACTATGTTGCAGGCCCAAGATGATGTTTATTACAGAAATCTGAGAACTGGGAAACAATCTCAGTGCTTAAACAGCAAGCATGTCTCATTATAATGCTGGCTTGAAAGCAGTGAAGACATTACATTGCCATGCCCTGCTTTTAGAAGTAGCTATAGATAGACAGAAGAACTTTGTTTTCTCCTGGGCTATTGGCGGCTTTTAATCCTAGGATGGTCTGATAGACCTCCAGGATGTTTCTCTGTTCTTGGGAATGTGCCAGGTTGTGCTTACTCACAGCCCAGTCTGTTGAGACCTTGGCCAAATCTAGGCATCCACTCCTTGATACAGAACAGAAGGCAGCTCCGGGCCCAAACAAGATGAAACTGCCCACCCTGGCCTCTGCACCCTGTGCTCCAGATAACTGTCATACCTGCCTCATAGATGGCATTTCCTCTTGGCAGATGGCAGTTTACTTAGCTGGTGTAAGGAATGCTGGGGATAATCCTCTTGCTTGTTTCCCTACACAGCAAAGCCCCTTTTCTCTGCCCAGTTCCTGACCTAGAATCCCAGCCCTACAGAATTTGTCCGCATGGTACTCATGCTGCAGACAGGACTTTGGGCAAGCTGTCTGTCAGAGACCCACATCCCAGCCTTCTCTCAGGCAGCCCTGGCCTGCACTTGTGACCCTGCTGTGCACTGCTTGAGTTAGCATTTTGCATTAGTCTGACTCTACAATTTTGTTTGCCCAAGAATGTACCAAACAAGAGTCCCAAGACCTTTATAGGTCTTCACTCAGCCTTTCTGGGCTCCTCACTGCAAGATCCACCACAACTGTCATTGTCTTCCACTCCTGGGAGTCTCAGGAGCTTTTTGCAGGATCTGAGTCCCATGTCAGCCACCTCCAGAATGTGCTGAGTTTTCTAGGATCCTGCTTGCTTCCCTACTGTGCCCCATTCTGGGCCTGGCCTCCTGGCCTCATCTTACTTAGTTTCACAGCCCCCAGTTACTTCCTGTGGCCGCATTACGCTGTGGGGTTCTGGCATCAGACTGGCCTCCCTGTCTCTCCCACAGCCTCCATAGTGACCTTTGCAAATGGGAATGAGAACACAGGTACCACCAGCATCCTTTTCCACAGGAGGCTTCCCTGGTTCTGTGACTGAGGAAGGTCCCTTGTAATGTTAAAGTTTCTAAACAGAAAGACTAAACAAGGTGCTGAAGTATTCTCCATTCCAATTCCTTTAGTTATATGCTATTACCACAACTAGGTCATACAGGGAGACCTTGAGGTTTTCAGTGTGAGAGAAGTTCATAAGAAAATGTAATTCTTTATATGACTGTCCAAGGAAGAACACTCAAAAGCTGGTTATCAGAGGTTGCCTCTTAGGGGGAGAACTAGAGCCCAGGAGGAAGGAGGAGGGAGAAGTTTTTACTGAGTACCATGCTGTACCAAAAATATGTGTTCCGCTAGACGGCACATAACAACAACAACAACAACAACAACCGATTCAAAAATTGTTTAAAAACACGTTAAAATACAAACATAAGTCTGAGAAACCTTTTCAGATAACTATCTAATGAATGAAGGAGCTCTGGTGGTGCAGTGCTTAAGGCATTTGACTATTAACCAAAAGGTTGGCGGTTCACACCCATCAGCCACTTCATGGAAGATAGATGAGGCAATCTACTTCTGTAAAGATTTACTGCCTTAGAAACCCAGTGGGGGTTACTGAGTCAGAATTGACTTGATAGCTGTGGATTTGTTTTTGTTTTTTTGGTTTGTCTAATAAATGAAATTTGTTCAAAGTTATATGTAGGGAAACTTGTGGCATGTGAGTACCCCTAACTCAGCTGCTAGGGCAGCTGCCTCAGAAGTCCGATTGCATGTGTCTTACTACACTTGATTCGTTCATTCATTTTTTTCAGCAAATCTTTATCTGATGCCTGCTCTAACCCAGCCCTGGAACATTAGGGAAGGCTTCCCAGAGGAGGTACTATTCAAGTTGTCCACACTCAAGGAGGAGTTGGCCCCAAAAAAGAAGGGGAAAGATGATTTCAGGCAGAAGGAACAGCAAGAATGGAGGCCTGATGGAGACTAGAGTATGATCAGGGCACTAAGGAAGTGCAGTGTGGCAGATAGGTCAGACCAAGCCAAGAGAAATTGGAACCCATTGGAATATTTTAAGTAGGAAGTCATGTGATTGGTTTTATGTTATTGAAAGATCATTCCGACTGCGGTGCGAAGAATGAGTTGCAGAAAAGGAAGCCTGGAAATAGAGAGACCGAACAGTGAATAGTAAAGACAGACAGTGGTGGTCTGGATGAAGCAAGTGATGGAAGGGTTGAGAGTGGAGGATGGCTCCCAGAGCTGTTTAGTACTCCCCAGGCCTTAGGGAGGGATGAGTGTGGGAAGAGAAGAAAGACGAAAAGGTTCTTCCCTGACCCAGGTTTGGGGAGCTGGGGCAGTAAGTGTACCTTTCACCAGGTGACCAGAAGATGAGGAGCAGCTACACTCACCACTTAGATATCAGGACAAAGCCACTGAGGAAACTCCCTCGAATCCTTAGAGGTCTTCAAGCCCTGCTCAGAGGCAAAAGAGCCATATCTGCTTAATAGCCTTAGGGTACTAACAGGTCCCTGTCTCAGAACCAAAGAATGAGTAGACCCAAAATGATCCATATCCCACTGCCATAGAGTCAATTCCGATTCATAGCGACCCTATAGTACAGAGTAGGACTTCCCCATGGGGTTTCCAATGCTGTAAACCTTTAGAAGTAGGCGCCTCATCTTTCTCCCATGGAGTAGCTAGTAGGTTGATTAAAAGTGCCGACCTTTGGGTTAGCAGCCTAATGCTGTAACCACAGCACCACCAGAGATCCTTAAATGGTCCATGTTGTTGTTAGGTGCCGTCAAGTTGGCTCCAATTCACAGTGACCCTCCGTACGATAAAACGAAACGTTGCCCACTCCTGTGCCATCCTCACAATCGTTGCTGTGATTGCGCCCATCTTTATAGCCGTCGTGTCACTCCACCTCATTGAGGGTCTTCCCCACTATTTCATTGACCCTCTACTTTACCAATCATGATAGCCTTCTGCTCCATGGACTGGTTCCTTCTGACAACATGAGCAAAGTGTGTGAGATGACGTCTGGCTATTCTTACTTCTAAAGAGCATTCCAGTTGTACTTTTTCCAAGACAGACATTCTTCTGGCAGTCCATCGTATTTTCAGTATTCTTCTCCAACACAACAATTCAAATGCATCAGTTTTTCTGCAGTCTTCTTTATCCATTGTCCAGCTTTCACATGCTATGAGGCTGTTATTCCATAAGCACTCTGAAAGCACATTCTGGCTCAGCACAGATGAGCCCCAGCTCCCAATGGTTGTGGTCCTAAGCATGTTGTATAGCCTTTGTATGTACCCTTTCCCCTTTGTAACATGTGAGCACTCCTAATTCTCTTTCCCTAGTCTTGAATGGAATTCATCCAGATGGATTTGGGAGGTCAGATTCAGTCTTTATCACTTTTTGAGCACTTTTCTCCTAAGTGTGGTTGGTGAAAGGAAGTGTTACTGATACCTGCCACAGACCAGAGGTGAGGCCAGGAGACCTAGAAGTTGCCTTCAAACTAGTGATTGCTACTCATCTAAGCCATGGTTTTAGGAGTCACATGATTTAGCTTTGTACTGGCTGAGGCCCACTTTGCCATAGACCCCACAATCTTATCTGAAGAATGGATCAGTCCAGGTCTCTTGGTGTACTTGTGTAAGTCCCATCCTCAGACTGGTTGATGCTTAGGTGACCATGATGATTGTGACAGTGTTGGTGATAAGTTGTATTTAATGAGTTGCTACTATGTGTACTCAAACCAAACTCATTGCCATCAAGTTGATTCCGACTCATAGCAACTCCCATTGGGTTTCCAAGGTGGTAAATCTTTACAGAAGTAGATTGCTCTGTCTTCCTTCCACAGAGTGGCTGGTGGGTTTGAACCACCAACCTTCTGGTTAGCATTTCAAATGCCTTGGGCACTACGCCACCAGAGCTGCTGTTACAATGTGTAGGCCCTATGGTAAGCACTTTATGGACAACCTAGAGGTCAGTGTTACTATTCATATCTAACAGAGGAAGAAATGTGGGCTCAAGAGAGAAGGTTCAGCAGTTTGTCCAGTGTCATTCGTTGGTAATTAGTGGACCCCAAAACTGAAATTCTGGTTTGCTGGCTCTAAAACCCTTGCTCTTAATCTTTACTTATGCTCTCTTTTCGTATATGTGAAGAAAATAAAGGAGAATATAAGTCCTCTGTTAATGCCACCTCCATTATTCAAACAAAGGAGCTTTCTTTCATAGTTCAGAGGAGAGAGGGCAGGTGGCATGAGGAGTATATTGTGATGGTAAGGTATTAGGGAAGATCATAAGGAAGAAGTAAGATTTACCAAAATTAAAAAAGTAAAGAGCTTAAGTGAAAAAACAAGGCATGTAACAGTGTGTATAGTATGCCACTATTTGTGGGGGAAAAGATACACACACACACACATTTACTCCCCCTCAGCCACCTGCTTCCCTTCCCTGGAGGCAACCGTAGTACCAGATTTAGCACATCTCTGGAAGAAGATAGAAGGTGATAGTCACGATTGCTTCCAAGGAAAGGAACTATGTAGCTGAGGAGGAAGGGAATTTATTTTCTTTGTGAACCCTCTGTATATACATTGTGAATTTTGTTCTCAAAAACTAAATGTAGTTAAATTTAGAAAAACTAAACACTTGACTGAAGTCAATAGTGTTAGTACAAAGAGACCAAACTTCCAAGGTTTCCTAGGAAAGCAGGAGTGTCCATAATCTGGGGTTATTGCTTATGAACTAGTCATTTACAAAACTAGTCTTTACTATCAGAAGGGTTGGTGATGAGCACTGAAATCTTTTATTATTATTATTATTATTATTATTATTTGGGTGAAAGATTACAGAGCAAATTCATTTTCCATACAACAGTTCACATACACTTTGTCTCATGACATAGACTGAAATTTCCCATAATGCAACAGCTCTCTTCCCACTTCCTCCCCATAGTTACCTCTTCCCTGTGTCCTTCCCTCCCATGCACTCCTGCCCCCCCTAGCTGCCTCCCTGTGTACACAGCCCTTCTATTCTCCCATGACTGATGTCTCCAAGGAGTATATCTACCTAATGTAAATGTTCAGCTCACATGCCTGTCTTTTGTTTGGCTGATTGTTGTTGTTATGTGCCATTGAGTAGGACCATACTCATAGCGACCCCTCCTTGGGTTTCCAAGGCAGTATCACTATGGAAGTAGAATGCCCAACCTTCCTTTCAAGAAGTGGCTGATGGGTTTGAACCACCAGCCTTCTGGTTAGCAGTCAAGTGCCTTAGGCACTACACTACCAGAACTCCTGGCAGCCATAGGAGTGGGTTCAATTCCAGACCTAAAGGGCAGCCAGGGGCCATAGTCTCAGGGGCTTCACCGAACACTGAAATCTTTAAAATATAGAACTAATGATAATACTTGAGAGAATTGTAGTTACAAAATAGAATATAAATTTTCAAAATCTTGAAAAAATTATAAATAGAATTATATTTACAAACAATTAGCAGCAGAAGAGAGATAATATCTCTTTGTCTTTCAGAGTGGGATATTGTAGTAGGTTGAATATTGTCCCAAAAAGTCATATCCACAAACCAAAAAAACACATTGCCATCAAGTTGATTCTGACTCATAGCAATGCTATGTTGTTGTTGTTGTTATGTGCTGTCGAGTCGGCCCCGACGCTATAGGACACAGTAAAACTGTCCCATAGGGTTTCCAAGACTGTAAATCTTTAGAAGCATACTGCCACATCTTTCTCCCATGAAGCAGCTAGTGGGTTTGAACCACCAAACTTTCAGGTAGTAGCGGAGTGCTTAACCCCTGCATTACCAAGGTTCCTTCATATCCACCTAACACTGTAAATGTGGCCTCATTTGGAAATAGGGTTTTTGGAGATGAAAATCGAACTAGATTAGGGTGGACCGTGTAAACAACCTAAATTGCTTAGAGAAATATCAAAACTTAGTGTAACAGATATACTTATCATGACTAGGTATGATTCGAATTGGGCATTGTCACCCAAACATGTTGGAAAGATGCTTCAAAAAAAGGACAGTAAAAATGGATAATTTCACAAAAGATAGCATCAAAACACAGGGCAGGTATGTTAGGCTGGGTTCTGTAGAGAAGCAAAACCGATGAAACGTGTGTATATACACACCTATTCCCTACTTATCAACTGTGTCATTATCTGACATTTACAACAATAGTAATAAATGCATTTACAACAATAGTAATAAATCTACCATTGGACGTATTGCACATTAACAATGTACATCTGACAGTAATGAACACCAAGGCATGAGGCAAGAGTAACACTGGCTGTGATGGATAAGGTTATGTGTCAGCTTGGCTAGGCTGTGATTCTCAGTGGTTTGGTCATTATGTAATTTGGCCATTAGGTAATAATGTAATCATCCTCCATATCGTGATCTGCTGTGGTCATCCTTCATTTTCACATAACAACCTAGTCTTTGGAACCTAACTGTGTTGACAAGTGAGAATTGGAGACAGAGACAGAGAGAAACAGAGAGACTGTTTCACTGTCATCAAGTCAATTCTGGCTCATAGCAACCCCCATTGGGTTTCCAAGTTGGTAAATCTTTATAGAAGTAGAATGCCTCATCTTCCTTCCACAGAGCAGCTTAGCGGGTTTGAATTGCCAACTTTCTGATTAGCAGTCAAATGTCTTGGGCACTGTGCCACTAGAGTTCCGTGTGTGTGTGTGTATATACATACATACATACATACACATATGGAGAGGTTTATGTCAAGGAAATGGCTCACATGGTTGTGGAGGCTGGCAAGTCCCAAATCCTTGGGTCAGGCATCAGGCTGGAGACTTCTCCTGACTCACATGGTTGCAGGAACTGACAAACACACAATCAGCAGGTCAGATGATAGGCTGTTGGTTCATGGGCTACAGAAGCTGGCAAATCCCAAAGTAAGCAGGTCAGATGATAGGCTGCTCGCTCAAGTCCCAAGAACCAGAGGTCACATGACGATGAGCCAGATGCAGGATCCAGAGCAAGGGAGAGCCTTGCCAGAGTGTCCATATATATATATATTGGATGCAGGTCACACCCCCAAGAAAATTGCACCAGAGCGAGGGTATGACTTGAGTAAGGGTGGACCTTCAGTCATGCCCTCTTGTATGGTTGTGACTTAAGATATACCCCACACTAATCTTGCCTTATTAACATAAAAAGGTTAGAATTTATAATAGGGAATCATTACATCAGATCACAAAATGGAGGACAGCCACACAATGCTAGGAATCATGGCCTGGCCAAGTTGACATATAACATTAACTATCATAGCAAGTTACAAAAACAGTCACCAAGGGGTGACATGCTATACATTCTAAAATAGCCTCTAATCCAACTGTAGAGTGCCTACTTCTGGAAGCTGGCTGCACATAGACAGTTTTCCAAAAGAACCCAGTGCCTAAGGCAAAATGCTTTCTGCTAAGCTGTTTACTAAGCTGCTGTTTGACTTGAAGGTGACTTCAGGGAACCAGCTCCTGTTGTTGTTGTTAGGTGTCATTAACTCAATTCCAACTCATAATGACCCTGTGTACAACAGAACGAAACACTGCCCTGGTCCTGTGCCATCCTCACAATCCTTGCTACGCATGAGCCCATCATTGCAGCCCCTGTGTCAATCCATCTCACTGAGGGTCTTCCCCTTTTTCTCTGACCCTCCACTTTACCAAGCATGATATCATTCTCCAGCAACTGGTCCCTTCTGACAACATGACCAAAGTAGGTGAGACGAAGTCGGGCCATTCTCACTTCCAAAGAGCGTTCTGGCTTCACTTCTTCCAAGATTTGTTTACTCTTCTGGAAGTCTATGGTATTTTTAGCATTCTTTGCCAACACCACAACTCAAAGGCATCAACTCTTCTTTGGTCTTCCTTATTCATTGTCCAGTTTTCACATGCATAAGAGGGGATTGAAAATACCATGGCTTGGTGTTCTGGTTAACTAGTGCCACTCTGACAGGAATATACCACAAACCGGATGGCCTTAACAAACAGGAGTTTATTTTCTTACAGTTTGGAGGCTTTAAGTACAAGTTCAAAGTTCCAGGCTCTAGGCGCTGGGTAAAAGCCCCTCAACCTTGGGGTCCAGCTCTGCCTCCTGCTCCCGGCCCACTGGAGCTAGAAGCATTTCTTCACTCAGGCGGCTGCTGGCTGCTGAGGCTGAGAAGCCCATAGTTGACAAGTAAAAAGGCACAGTCCCGATGTTACCAAACCACATGGCAGACCATTAATTTAAGTCCATTGCAAGTCCCAAGTTTGGCAGAGCATGGCAGACTGCTGTACAACAACACAGCTACATGCAGGGTCCAAGCATGCCATAAGCTAGAGACTGTTCCCCAAGGCTTCTGCTTATACACAGGAAGCAGACCACATTCCCTAAGACAGCTACTCAGCTGCTCCCAGTAGATTCCACCATGGAGTTGATTACCAGTCTCATCATGGGGAATACTGTATCCAGCTGCCCAGCCACTCAGCCAGGCCCAGGCAAGTTGACACACAAACTGAACTACCACACTTGGGATAGGCACACCTTAGTCTTCAAAGTGACATCTTTGCTCTTTGACACTTTAAAGAGGTCTTTTACAGCAGATTTGCCCAGTGCAACAGAGCATCTTATTTCTTGACTGCTGCTTCCATGAGTGTTGATTGTGGGTCCAGGCAAAATGAAATCTGACCATTTGGATCGTTTCTCCATTTATCTTGATGTTGCTTATTGGTCCAGTTGTAGGATTTTTGTTTTCTTTATGTTGAGGTGTAATCCATAAACCAGCTCCTACAAGGTTCACAATGACATCTAATGGTGATAGCTTTCATGGGTCACCCTAATTCCTTGAACTCAGTAATCTGGATGCCAAAAGAATCAGAACAGTTTTATCAGCCCTAAATCCAATAACTAGTTTCTTCATAAGGACAGACCTGACCTGTTGCCATTAAGTCCGTTCCAACTCATAATGACCCTGTAGGACAGAGTAGGAACAAGATTTCCAAGGCCATAATCTTTTTAGAAATGAGTGATGGCACTGTGGTTAAAGCATCGGGGCTACTAACCATAAGCTCAGCAGTTCAAACCTACCATCTACTCCACGGAAGAAAGGTTAGGCCATCTGCTTCCATAAAGATTTACAGTCTTGGAAACCCTATGGGACAGTTCTACTGTGTGATGATAGGGTCCCTATGAGTTGAAATCAACTCGACGACAATGGGTTTGATTGTTTGGAGTCTTTATTGAAGCAGACTACCATGTCTTTCTCCGAGGGAGCAGCTGGTGTGTTCAAACTGCCAACCTTTCACTTAACAAATGAGTGCTTACTCACTGTGCCGCCAGGGCTCTAATAAGGACAGCGACACTGATAAACACACGAGGAAGGCCATGTGAAGACAGAGGCAGAGATTGGATTGATGCAGCTGTAGGCCAAGGATTGCCATAAGCCACCAGAAGCTAGGAAGAGGGACAGAAGGCTCTTCCCTACAGCCGTCAGAGAGAACACAGTCCTGCCAACACTTGATTTCTAGTTTTTAGCTTCCAGAACTATAAGGATTCATTCCTGTTGTTTTAAGCCACCCAGCTTATAGTAATTTCTTACGGCAATCCTAAGAAACTACTACAGAGATTGATAGATACTTTAAAGCTGTTAAATCAAGTTATAAAGGATTAATTATACTCTTGAATAGATATAAAAGTAACCAGTAAAGGACCTAAGAATATTAATATAACCAATCAGAATTGGATTGTAGAGAAATGGGAAGAATATGAGACTATACTAACTTCCTCTTCTTTCATATAGAAGAGTCACTTGACATTGTCTAAAGGTAACAACATTACAAGCAACAGCACTTTAGAAATAGTATAAAACAGATATAAGGATAGTTATCAAAAGAACTAAAAACAGGCTATAAACCTATCAGAAGGAAAACATAAAACACAGAATGATTGGTCATATTGCCAAAGGTAAAAAAAAAATTATTTTAAAAATGCAGTTAAAAACAATGCAACATAAATAAACAAATCCAAGTGTCAGTAAACATAAATGGATTGTTGTCGTTATGTGCCATTGAGTCAGACCCGACTCATAGCGACCCCTCCTCAGGTTTCCAAGGCAGTATCACAGGGAGCTCTGGTAGCATAGTGGCTAAGGCACTTGACTGCTCACCAGATGGCTGGCGGTTCAAACCCATCAGCCACTCCTCGGAAGGAAGGTTGGGCAATTCTACTTCCGTAGTGATACTGCCTCGGAAACCCAAGGAGGGGTCGCTATGAGTCAGGGCTGACTCGACGGCACATAACAACAACAACAACATCACTACAGAGGTAGATTGCCCCATCTTCCAAGGAGTGGCTGGTGGATTTGAACTGCCAGCCTTCTGGTTAGCAGTCAAGTGCCTTAGGCACTACGCTACCAAAGGTCCCATAAATGGATTAAACATCTTTTAAAAGAAAAAGAATCAGGTTAAACAAACAAACAAAACCTAACTATATGATGCTCTATACAAAAGCTAAGTAAGGCATCCTCTGTCATCCCTGGCTCCACAGCCCCATGCAGTCCCCTTCCCTCTCCCCACCTTCCCACCTCCTTCCACCAGTCTCCTCAGCACCTTTGGCCCTTGCTTGGTCTCCCCTTGCCCACCCAAGACCTCACATCATCCAGCCATCACCCCACCCCCTCGTGGCCAGACTGAGATAGCACAGAGGAAAGGGAGAAGGTATCCCATAGCCAGTCGGCCCCCATCCCTCATATGGCCTGGTTGTCAGTGGGGCCTGCAGAGGGCACCCCAGACCCAGCTGGGCCTGTGTGGGGCCGAGACTATCAGAGGCACTACTTGAAAATAAGTGAGTAGTGTATTATAATTGGGAGCTCTGGTGGCATAGTGCCTAAGGCATTTGACTGCTAACCAGAAGGCTGGAGGTTCAAACCCACAAGCCACTCCTTAGAAGGAAGGTTGGGCAATCTACTTACATAGTAATACTGCCTCAGAAACCCAAGGAGGGGTCGCTATGAGTCAGATCTGACACGACAGCAGTGAGTTTTTTTGTTTGTTTGTTTGGGTATTATAATTTATTGGGGTGGTGGGATATCATAATTTTCCTGATTTCTAGTTTATTTGTAGTATTGTGAATTTTGCTTCTGTACTTTGGCAAGAAGGTTAGGAGTGATTGTAGCCCACTCTACACCCACTCCTCACATGGGCTACGCATCCTTACCCTGGCACTTTGTGAGCATTTGTGTTAGCACTTATCTTAGAAGTGTGGGTCCACAGTGATTCCTTCTTGGCCATGTGCCCGTTGAGAACATAATGGTTAGAGCCTGACATATGGTTAGTGTTTGGTAAATATCTGTGGTCTGAACTGGTGAAGGTCAGTGACAACAGGAGCTGATGATATTAAGTACCGGATGTGCAGCAAGAGTCTTTTGATGAAGAAGCTCTGGGTATTAGCTAGAAAGCAGAGTTAAGAAGATAGAGGAGGTTAGGAAGTGAGGCAGCTGCAAAGTTGAGACTATTCTTTCCAAGAGAAAGTGCCAGGAATAGGGAACAGAATGATGTCCGTGTGTGTCAGTATTGTGGGCTAAGGGTGTCTACACAAGGAGGCTCCTGAGCAGAAAGACAGGGAAGAAGACAGTGGATGGTCAGGGGAGAGAGCAAGGGTCCACATCAATATGAGCCCTTAGCCCCATTCAGAACTCTGAAGGCTGAACTGTTCTCGGTTTATTTCCCAGGCTTGGTGAGTAATGTGGTCTTCACCAGTCACACCATGGAGCAGAGGCACCCTCTCCTCGTTCAACTGCAGAGCCTCATCAGAGCTGCCAATCCTACTGCAGCATTCATTCTTGCAGAAAATGGAATCATCACGAGGTAAACTCTTCCACAGGACTTCCCACAGGACTGACCATTTTCTCAGATACAGTGTTTTGGCCCACAGTCTTTTCATGGTATCTAAGACCTAAGCACTTACAGAAGTCAGTTTTCTTCAACCAAATGTTTTTGAATCTCTATAAAAACCACCAAGATGCTTTGTCAGTATCCTGTACTAGTTTTGTCTAGGTTTTTTTTTTTTTTTTTTT
>NW_006921607.1:1719773-1776888 GCF_000298275.1 Orycteropus afer afer
TTTTTTTTTTAACATTCTTGTTCTCATCCATTAAGGATGGAAGTCAAAAATTTCTCAATGCTCTTTATGTTCAAATGTGAGAGATATGTAACATATTTGAAATATGGTTCACTCGTTTACTTCAAACTTGGGTCTATGAACACATCACCTATCAATCTTGCCAAAATAGATGAACTGGTGACTTTGTGAGAGAGAGAGAGAGAGTGTGTGTGTGTGTGTGTGTGTGTGTATGAAAAGAGCACACCTGGTCGTTTAGCGATTTTATTTGCTCACCTAGGAAATGGGCAGGTTGAGACTCCTCTGTGTATACCTTTTTATATAATTTTGGCTTTTAAACCATGAAATTATTTTACATATTCCAAAGTAAATCAAAATGAGGGGAAAAAAACTAAATTAAAAGCAAACAAAATATAAGCCTTCCTGTATATCAAAAGTAATCACATAACCACATGCACAAAAATAATTCAAGTGACTTTTGAACATGATCCTCTGTTGGAACCCTAATTCCAAGCAACATCGCTGACTGGAGAAGTGAGATTATAAATATGAAATGGGGTACAGTGAGGGAGAAAAAGCCCACAAGTGTTGAGTTTGAATTGGGGAATTCAATATAAATTCATTATGTTTTTTTACATTATATGTAAGTAATACATATATACCTAGCCTTCAGATCTGGATTTTTAAGTACCATTCCCCACTAAAAGGAATCAAGACTTCTTGCAGAATTAGCTGATTACAGATCTAGAACAGGGAAAGTATAAGATGAACCTGATACATTCTGTGCCAAAAAAAGCAAAATACTCAAAATTAGTGGAGGTATGTCAGAAGGATACAGGAACCTGGCTTCAGAAGCTCCCACTAGCCAATTTGAGGGTAATTTGAATATGAAAAAGAACAATGATAACAGACTATAACACATGGAAGAAAATGCATCTATGGTGATACTTTAAAAATGAAGAGCAGAACACCAAAGCCCTTCTTTACAGAAGAATGTCAACTAATAAATAATGATTGATAGAATTAGAAAATCATCATGTTCTAATCTTCAGTGTAATACTTAATTGAGGCAAGGGTCACTGATGGATCCTAAAAGCAGCAAGTGAAAGATCATTGAGAAAAAGATATTTACTAACCTCAAACTATCACTGCAAAGACTACATGTTAATTATAAAGGAGGAAGAGCCCTTTACAGTGGAGAGTCTAGTAGACACTACATTGACCAAATGATTAAACTTAGCAAGACCACTAACAAGACAGATTAACATCACTTGCCCCCTCCATGTGACATAGTGGGAGGGACCCAACATCACTTGTGTATTAATCTTGCCAGAAATTTTGTTTAACCTGAATCTAGTCATGAGGAAACTCAGACAAATCCAGGTTGTGGAACACAGGACAGCTGGCATTTACTCTTCAAAAATGTCAGTGCATGAAACAACAAAAAAAAAGTGGAGGAACTATTCCAGAATAAAGGAGAATAAAGATTATAAATTCAGTGAGTGATCCTCATGGAAAATGGAATATTAATTAGATCATTTATTCTCCAACTTTGTTACGTATATAAATCTCTTAAGGATCTTGTGAAAATGAGGATTCTGACTCAGCATATCTGGGTTGGGGCCCAAGAGTTTATATTTCTAACAAGCTCCCAAGTAACACTGAAGCTGCTGGTCTGTAGTATTAAATTCCAGGAGGGTAATAATGGCATTGTGATTCTGTAAGAAAATGTCCTTATTCCTAGGAGAGCCATCCTAAAATATCTAGGGGTGATTGTTATGATGCCTACATCTGAGTTTCAACAGTGTGGCAGAAAAAAAAACACATGTGTGGTTGTGCATATGTATAGGGGTACATAGGATGCCAAAATAGACAGGTTAATACTTTGGTGAGTACTGACTGGGATCTTAAAAGCTGGCAAGCAGCCATCTAAGATGCAAAAATTGGTCTCTCCTTGTCTAGAGCAAAGAAGAGTGAAAAAAATCAAAGACACATGAAAACAATTAATCCAAGAGACTAGTGGACCATGGGAACTTCAGCCTATATGACCCTGAGACCAGGAGAACTAGATGGTGCCAGGCTACCACCACTAGCCATTTGGAAAGGGATCAGAATTGGATATCGTAGATAGAGTGGGAGGAAAATGTGGAACAAAACTCAAAATCAAGAAAGACCAGGCTTACTGGTCTCATAAACTAGTGAAACCCCTGAGACTCTGGCCCCTAGTCACCCTTCAAGGGTGAAATTGAACTCACTCCTGTGACTTAACTTCCAGCCAAACAATAGACAGTTATAGAAGGTAAATGATTACACGAGAGATTCACTCCTTAGAACGATCAACTGTGAGAGAGCAGAAGGGCGGCATTTGTGTAGGGAGGAAGCTCAGAGGGCAGGAGTACGTAGGAAAGAAGGGCACAGGGAAAGGGTAAGCACGGGGACGAGGTGGGGATTGCAGTCAGTGTCACGAAACGAAACATGTATGGACCATTGAATGAAACACAAATTTGCTCTGTAAACTTTCACTCAAATCACAGTGAAAAAAAAGAAAATAATTTTTTAAAGAGAAAAAGTCAAGCTCTTTTGATAAAATTATTTTTAAAATAATGTTCAATACTCTGTTTTAATACAGTGATAAAAGAAAAAAAGGAAGTTTTATTTTATGCAGATAAATTTTCTCTTTAAAAAATAATTAAAGCCAAAAAAAAAAAAAAAAGACAGGTTAAGATTACTAGTCCTAACTGACCTGTGTGTTTTCAAAGGAATGAAGATATTGAACTTATTCTCTCAGAAAACAGTTTTTCGAGTCCTCAGATGCTACGAGCTCGATATTTAATGTACCCTGGCTGGTAAGTATCTTTGAAAAGTAGCTAAGATTTATCTGTTTTATTAGTCACAGAGCAAAAAAAAAGAAAGAAAATGGAAATACCAGATGTTGTCTACACAGGTGACACATGGCAATAGCCAGACTGCTGCTGTGTCCCATCAGCCACCAGCCTTACAGGAGCCCAGTGCTCCACACCTTAGGCTCCAACTTGGAGCCTTCCTGGATTGTGGAGATTCAGGGAGTCAGCCTGTAGGTACCAAGCATAGCAGTAGCCTGTGTTTCCTCTAACCTCTAATGAGGATGAGTTGGCTGGCATGGAACCAGGGGTTATAACTTTCCCAGGTGAGAGAGTTACTCCTGAAAATAGTCAGCCCTCTGGGGCTGAGAAGCAGGTTCCCTGCTGGTATGGCCCAGACGATGTTCTCTTCTCTGCAGGCTCCTCACAACCTGTGAACCTCCCCTTCAGAGGGGTGAGGAGAAAGGAAAGAGTGCCAAGTGCACTGTAGCAGTGCAGACGACCAACATCACTTGGGCACTTACTGTGTGCTGGGCATTGTGCTAAGACTGCACTGTCCAATAAGGAGCTACCAGTCTCGTGTGGCTTTTTGAATTAGTAAAAATTAATTAAAAATTAAGTCTTTCACATAAGGCGCATTTCAGGTGCTTGGTAACCATAGAAAGTTCCATCGGACAGTACTGTTCTAAGAGCTTCGCCTGTATGAATCCTCACACTGTGCCTATAGGTGGATTCCATTGTTTGTCTCCTTTTACAGATAAGAAAACTGAAGCAGCAAGGAGTTCAATGACTTGTCCATAGTCATGCAGCTTATAAATAAAAGAGCTGGATTTCAAACCTAGACTGTCTGGCTCCAGCCCACTGTGCTGTCCTGTCTCTGTATAGAATAGATAACTAATTTCTGCCCTGTTTAAAGTTTAAGAGACAACAGTCATTAAAGCTTGGCCAGAATTCATCTCCCATGTTTATTTGGATTATCTCTGCTAGCCTTACTCACTTCCCCAAGGCCTCTATTTCCTCCATACAATCTCTTAACCACCAGTATTTTAGACAAAAAATCTGGTTGTACTTTGCTGTAATGAATTCCCAGAAGGCTGATAGATAAAACCAGAGATTTTCAGGTATAGTCTTAGAAGCAACCTCTGATTTGAGTCACGTCATACTTGCCTTAAGTAAGTGGGTAAGTGGATCCTTCCTTATGTCTGAACAAGATGAATCTGTCTTAGCTAAAAACAAAGAGATGGCACTAGTAGTGTAAAGTGCTCTGACACTACAGTTTCTGACCATTTTATTGCCCATACCCCTCTGGTCTCCCACCTGGCACCTAAGGAAGTATCTAGCTACCAGTCATCCTACTGACTCATTCTGGGTATGGCCATGTGAGTCTAACTCAGGGTGTGGACTTACTGGGGGCAAGTTGATCCAGGAGAGAGCAGGGAATGAGGGCCTCTTTAGAAGACTGCAGTCTAGAGGCTGAGACCTTTCCCATCAGCAAGTAGTTGAGGCCTCGTAGAGAATCAAAGATGGAAGGGCCTCAAAATCATCCTTCAGCTAAGTTAGTCATCAAACCAGAAAACCAAACCCACTGCTATCAAGTCGATTCCAACTCATAGTGACCCTACAGGACAGGGTTTAACTGCCACATAGGGTTTCCAAGGCTGTAATCTTTACAGAAGCAGACTGTCACATCTTTCTCCCACAGAGCATCTAGTGAGTTTGAATTACCTACCTTTTGGTTAGCAACTGAGTGCTTAACCATTGTACCATGAGGGCTCCTTAAGTTAATCACAAAATGACAAATATTATATGATCCCATTTATATGAAATATCTAGACTAGGCAAGTATATAGAGATCAAAGTGTATCCGTGGTTACCAGCAGAAGACGGCAGGGACAGGAAAAGAAGACATAACACTTAGGGAATGCTGAGCTTCTGGTGAAGGTGGTGGGAAAATTCAGGAATGGTGATGATTGAACAACGTGCTAAACATATTTAATGCCAGTGAAGTGTACATGTGAAGCTTGTTGAAGTGGCAGATATTTTGTTACCTATATATTTGCCACAATAAAAATTTAAAAAAAGTAATAGTCACCCTTCAGGCCCTCCCTTCTGGGTCCACATAAGGAATCAGATAACTTCATTTTTTAACAAGGTGATAGTGATTGTCTCCTCCCACTCGTCCCACACATTGTTCTTCTTCCCTCCCTTTGGTCAAGGCCACCACAACTGAACTACTGCCTTTAGTTCCTCTCCCACAGCCCTCTGTTCTCATCACCCTACCGCCACCTTCCCTGGTGAGACCGTTCCTTTCTGGCCTGGGAATAATCTTGCTCTCTTCTCTTAGCCCCTCCTAATTCCATTAAGGACTCAGGCTCACAAGCCAGAGACACCCACAGCTTCCCTGTAACCTCCCGCAAACTGGACCCAGTGGCATATTTGGGTGGTTGGAGGGCTGCGAAAAGAGTATGTCAGTCTTGCAAAAATGTTACGCCAACCACCTTGCTTTAAAAATATCAAAAAGAGTAATATACTTTCAGCAATAAAAAGTTCAAAACTGTAGTGTTGAATGGAGGACTAAATTGCTGCCGGAGGAAAAGGACAGGGCTGTCACCCACCTGGGGGCAGAGGCCAAGTTCAGAGTGGCACAGAAACAAAACACAAACAGAAGAAACTAATAAGAAAATACAGCAGTGTAGAGGAAAATGTTTGCATCGAATGTGGCTCAGAGTCAATAGCTATAGTATTTGGGAAGTTTGTTTGGCTACTTAAGAAAAGTAATCAAGTCCACATAGATATGAACAGTTAACAGCAAATATAAATAGCAATCATGGTAACAGTTCAGTAATACTGAGAAATGCCTCATTGTTTTATTGACACCTATTAAATTCATTGAAAAAGGTCTCTAATACTCACTGCTGGGGGCAATGTAAATTATTACCCATGAGATGACCTCCCCCTCCAGACCCTTCCCCGGCCCCTCTCCCCCATAAATCTAATCATGGGGATTTATCTCAGGGAAATAATTCTGAAGAAAAAAGAATGACTGTTCCATACTATAGACACTGGGTGGTGGGTAGATGGGAGTTTATTATACTATCTTCCTACCTTTGTGTATGTTTGAAAATTTCCACAACAGAAAGTTCAGTTTTTTAAATGCTCTGAATATGACTGTGTTCCTAGTGAACCTGTGGCAGACAGTATGTCTGCTGATCTCAAAACTGGAAGAGTCAAGCAGAGATGGCCCTGCCCTGTCAGTTCATTCTGGAGAGAATGTATGCATCCTGACATACAGCCTCTGTTAAGCTGCCCAAAACAATGTGGCAGTGCATAGTTAAAGCCCAGAAGGGAGTAGCAGGGAATGCTGAAGAAGGGCTCCAGTGTATCGGGAAGGACTTCCAACCTCAGGTGGTCACTCACAGGCCGCAGAGGAGGACGGAGCCTTTGACTTCAAGGAGCTATTGGTCTGAGGATGTAAGGACTCTTTCCTCAGAAAGCCCCTGCTCTGATAGATGCAGCTGTGCATCCCAATCGGAAGTTGAAAGATGTGTACACATTAAACAAGGATGTGTCTCTTATGCTGCCGTACAAGCAAGGGGGAAGTAAAAAATTACAGGCCACATGGTGTGTAGTTTATGCCATAGCAGTATACAGTAATACTCAAAGCCCCTGTTACTTGTACTTATAATTTCTTAAACCTTTTAAGGTATGAAGGTAAATTTGATTCTGGATCAGTCTTTCCACTAATGGTTCAGATCTGCGTATGGTTTGGTCGGCCCTTGGAGAAGACTCGCTTCGTGGCCAGATGTAAAGGTAAGCCTTGTCTGTGACATGTCCTAGACTCTGGTGAAGGGGTGTCCCACAGTGTCGCTGCTTTCTGGCACTATTTCACTCTTTCATTTGCTGTCTCTTTTCCTTACCATTTAGGACCAAAACAGACAGAGGGATTTGAGGACCTAAGAGTCCCCTACCTCTGATCTTGGGTGGCCACTCAGTTTTGATCTATACTCTCTTGGAAGAGTTTGCCCACCTCTGGGAACAGTAGCAGAGCCACTGGGGAGGAGTGGGAGACACCCTGTGAACCCTGGACCCCAGAGTAGGGTCTCTCCCCAGTCCCTAACCTTCCCAGCTGTTCTGTCCTGAACTCGGCCTCTGCCACCAGTTTGGTGACAGCCTTGTCCTCTTTTTCCACCAGCAATTCAATCCTCCATTAAGCCAAGTCCTTTCTCTGGAAACATCTACCACATCCTGGGAAAAGTGAAGTTTTCAGGTAACTGAGGGATTGAATTTGGGAGCATTGTACTGCGGAGAGCCTAGATATCATGCCCCTCCCGCTCTCCCCCTCCTACCTTCCCCTCCCTCCCTCCCCCCCACCCAACACTGGCCCTACCCTACCTGCACCTTCTGAAGGATTCAAAATGTACCAAGTTTACAGTCTCCACAGGTGCTCTGCAGACCTCTAATGCCTCTCAGACTCTCTCAGAACCTCCTCTGGTGGGCCTTACACCATTGAACTCTTCCAGTCTCTCCTCTCAGCCTTACCTCGCTTCAGAATCTTTCTGCTCCACAGTGGAGGCTCTGTCCCTCTTCCCCTGGGTGACCTGCCCAGGGCCTCTCCTTGACTTCCTTGTTCCAAAGACAAATATTGCATCCCTCTTGAGCCACCCCTGGCTTCTTCCTGGCTCTCTCAAGAGGAGCTACCCCACTGCTGAGCTCCAGTTCCATCTCAAGCCAAGTCTTCTAGCCTTCCACTTGCCTGCTCCTCCCTGCTGCCCAGTAGGCCCATGTGAGCCTTAGACGTCTGGAGTCCCCTGACCCAATAGTTTATTGTAGTCTAGGAGTGAGGGAAGGCCTCCAAACAAGGTCAAGGTTGAGGAAGGGTAGAATATTCTAGGAAAAAGAAACAGCATGTGTTATGGGCCTGAGACAGAAAAGGCACATTTGAGGAACCAAAAAGGCTTTACTGTGGCTGGGCCCTGGTGGTAAAAGGAGTACATCCATTAGGACATCGTCATCTGTTATAACAGAAAATCCCAATTCCACTAGCTTAACAAAAAATTGAGGGGTCAGGCAGCTTAACAAAGCCACTGAAGACCCAGGTAATGTGTGATCATTCTTTTGTTTCTTGTGTGTCAGTTTGTCCTCAGGTTACCAAGTTGATTGCCAAGTTGATACAGCTGGTCTAGGTGTCACATCCAGATACAGCCTCTGGATGTCGTAAGGAGAGCCTTTCTCTTCCTGTGCTGGGTTCATCAATGCAGAAGCCTTTCCCTGTAATGTCTCCTCCCCATTCCTTGGCAGACTTCTTTTCTCATTGGCTAGGGTACAGTTGCTGTGCCTTCCTGGACCCATCACCCAAGGAATTTGGTATTGGAGGATGAGGGGATGCTGAGCAGGCAACTGTAAAGAGGCTCTGAAGATTTTAATCATTGGACTATGATGGAGAATCAAATGTCATAAACTATAGTAAAGAATCTCTCCAGGTTCTTAGCCCATACCTTTTGCTTAATTTATGTTCAGTGAATCTGAAACCCTGGCCCCTCTCCTCATGCCCCTTACCCAAGCCCACTTCCCTTAGGCTCTAGCAGATAGCCCCTGCCTAGTTCAGGGGTCTTAATGCCTTCATCTTCCTTCCTTCCAACATTCTCACCCATCGTCATGTCCTTTTCTTCCATATTTAAACCCACTGTGTGGTAGTTAAGTCTGTGTGTCAACTTGGCTGGGTGTGGTTCAGTGGCTAGGCAACTGGAGTATTCCCCATGATGAGACTGGTAATCAACTCTGTGGTGGAATCTACTATGAGCATCTGAGTAAGCTGTCTTAGGGATGTGGTCTGCTTCCTGTATATAAGAAACAGCTTTGAGAATGGTCTCTAGCTTATGGCACACTTGAACCCTGCATGTAGCTGAGTCGTTGTTCTGCAGCCTGCCATGCTCTGCCGATCTTGGGACTTTCAGTGGACTTGAATTAATGGCCTGCCATGTGGTCTGGTAATATTGGAACTGTGCCTTATTACTTGTTATCTGTGGGCTTGTCAGCCTCAGCAGCCAGGAGCTGAGTGAGAAAAAGCCTCTAGCTTCAGTGGGCTGGGAGCAGGAGGCAGAGCTAAAGCCCAAGGTTGAGGGGCTTTCACCCTGCCCCTAGAGCCTGGCACTTTGAAGTCAGACTTAAAGCCTCCAAACTGTAAGAGAATAAACTCTTTCTTCAAGCCATCCTATTTGTAGTGTATTTCTGTTAGAGCAGCACTAGGTAACCAAAAACCACACTGTATGAACATGTCTGTCTATATGCATTGCATTTTCAGACAGGCTGTGCCTCAAACTTTCAGGCAGCCATTAGACTGCTAGGAATGAGACACATACATCCACTGACATCAACTATTCCATGGGGGCTATATTCACCTGTGATTGAGCCAGACACATGAGAACTTAACACAGAGTTGGCAAAATGAAAGTCATTGTTATTATTTATAGAAAGCAAACATTAAACAATAGCAACAAATTCCCAATGGGGAAATGCTTACTCTTCCCTGAATTACCCAAGTCCATTATTATGTCAGGGCCAGTGCGCTGCGGTTCAGGTCGGATGCTGTGTTCATGTCACTGCTGCCTCCAGCTACCACCAGGCTGTCCGAGGCTTCTGCTCTGCCACTGGGCCTTACTTTGCTGGTGGAGCTACTGGCTCCTGCCATGCTACCTGAGCCTGCAAAGCTTTCTTGCTGGTGTGTTACCCAGGCCCCTGCTGCCCAGGGGGAAAGACATGCAACCCCTGCACAGGGCACACTTAGGCCTCTCTTGCCCTGCAAAGAAAGTGTTATGGTTCTTTTAGCTCTGCTGGCAAGCCTTCTGCCCAGAGGCATCTGGCTTCACCCTGCTATAGGAATACCTCAGCACAGGTTCCTCCCAGGCAACTCCTGCACCGGGCACGCTCGGGCCTCTGCCCTGTATGAGCGAGTGTTACAGCTTTTTTAGCTCTTCTGGCAAGGCTCCTGCCTGAAAGCACTGAGCTCTCATTCTGTGGGCCTGCCAGGGAGGCCCACCACCATTATCTCTTACCATCTTCAGCACTGGCTCTTTTTTCTGAGTCTAGTCGGTTCTCAGCTTATCCACAGCACCTGCTCTGCTGGGGACTCTTCTTCAGCCTCTGTGGGATTAACGTTTATAAACTTGGCAAGAATGCAAAACTGATCAGTCCTCTTAGTAGGGCACAGTCACTTTGTTTTCATAGTAGACTATCCAATCCCTGCAAGAATTTTATACCTTATTTGCATAATCTCAACCAATCATTTTGTGAGAATTAAAAGACCATGACTAGAAAGGCCTATAAAAGCAGTTCACTGCACCACACCCACTATTGACCTCTTCTTGTTCAAGGTTAACATTTTTCACTCTGAATCCCTTTATCATCCTGCCTTTTGGGAGACCTTGCCCTTTACTTATGTCTCTAGTCAGTCCTGTCTACCAGCTCCACAGCCTATAAATGTCACAGCCTTTCAGCCCAGTCCCCATCCATGTGACCTTGTACTGTTGACCAGCTCATCTCCCCTTGGACTGTATCCTTCCTCTCAGGCCTCTGATGAGGCCTCCCTCCACATGCTACCAAAGAGGCATTCTTTGCTCCTCCTCTGCCTCTTCCACATGGGTAACCACCTCCTCCTAATGACCACATGAGTGTCTCCCATTTATCCTACAGTCTTTCAGATTCCACAAGTACAAAGTCCAAGTCCTCTTCCCCCACAAAAACACCTTTTCTTCCTCTTGTATCCCCCTTCTGGGTTAAGAGCATCTACCTTGCCATCCAAATCAGCCAAGATAGAAACTTGTTTTGCTCCTCCCTCTCTTACTCCATCCTTTCTAATTTGCCAGCAGCCTTATCAGTCCCATCTTCTGCATCTGTCTTAGGATTCTGCTCCCAATTTACCAGCTGCTTTGTTAAAGTCTTACTGTAGCCTTGTCATTTGGGCCAGGATCAAGAGGACTAACAAATGTTCCCTCTGCAGACTCTGAGAGGACCATGGAGGTCTGCCACAACACTCTAGCCAATTCCTTAAGCATTGTGCCGGTGTTGGAGGGACCTACTCCACCACCTGACTCCAGAAGCACACCTCAAGACAGCAGTGGGCAGCAGGAGAGCTACCTTGTGTTCATCGGCTGCTCCCTAAAGGAAGAAAGTGTCAAGGACTGGCTGCGGCAGTCAGCTAAGCAGGTTGTTCCCAAAGTCCAGACAGACCTGGCACAGATGGGACCACCACAGCCTGAGGCAAACTCCCCTCCACTGATCAACCCAGCAGGCTCAGCTAGCACTTTCAGACACTTAGAGATTGGGAGACAGCTGCACACTCTAGACAGCCAGCATGTGTTGCCTACCCTGTGAGCCCAGGTTCTCACAGGCATTTCTAATTCCTCTTCCTAAGGCAGACTGGAATCATTGGGTGGTTTACAAAGACCTAGGTTAAACCTATGTTCCATATGGATCTTGGGTCTACCTGATATTCTAAACCCAAAATGTCTTTTCTTAGCAGAGTCTAATTCAAAGACTCCTATATTCTTAGCCCAGAATCTCCATACTTGGGTTCTATCTCTAGAAAGATATAACAATGATAACTTGAGGGCTATTTATAAACCAGGACTCCAAGTGTGGAGAGTACTGAGCCATGTGGCCCTGGAGACAGGAGGGGAGGCTTTCTGTATATTCACGCCAGCATTTTTAGCCTAAAGCTACAAAGGAAAACCCAGCGTGAAGTCCTTTAGTGTGCTGCAGACTTTGGGTGTTGGAGCTTTTAGCGCAACCTCAGGGTGTAGCTTATTCTAGAGTTGCCTGGGGCCTGGGTCTCCAGCAGATGCCCAGTTCCCTGCAGGCTTTGTCTTTCAGACTCTTATCTGACAAATTCCTGATGGTGCTTGACTGTGGAACCCTCAGTTGTCCCTTTTCAGAATGTCTGTCATTGGTAGGGCTTGAACATGAGAACCTGAAAATATGCAGAAACATCCTTGTTTACAAAATCAATGGACTCTTCTCCACCACTTGTTCCCTGGCACTCAGGGCTCTGGTGGAAAAGTGGTCTTCTCCAGAGACAGGCAGGCAGGAAGTTATGGCCTTGAGAATTCTTGTGCTTTTCCCTCTGCTGGGGTTTTAGAGATACAGCTGGCCCCAAAGCCCCAAGACTTCACCCACCCATGGGCCCCATCTGCTCTGTTGGAACGTGATCCCCTTTGTCTTTGTACAGAAGCCGCAGAGGAAAGCCCTGAAGACCAGGGGGATGCTGACCCAGCAGGAGATCAGGAACATCCATGTGAGTACCCTGCCCTGGGCTTCTGAGCCCCACTCTCTCCTCATGTCCCAAGGCTGCCCTTCTGGGCTGACATAGCTCCATCCTTCAGAACTCCCTGAGTGAGGGAGCTATTTGTAGGGCATGCTGGGAATCTCACTTCTCTCCAGAGGGCAGCTAGGTAGAGAGAAGCCTGGCAGCTTCAGTGAAGAGGAGGGTGGGGCAACCCCTGACATGACCTGTGTGTGAGATCAAGAAGAACCAGTACCTGTGGGAGGAACCTGTGATGTGATGTGATGTGAAGTGGGGCCCTGTCATGTTACCCTGTCAAACAGCTACAGAAGGCCTTTGCTCCTCCCATCACTCTGTCCTGGATCAGTCACACAGAAACCAAGGAGGGCCCCAGGAAAAAACTGTCTAGATTTAGAAATTACCCATCAGAAGGAAGATGGGGCAATCTACTTCCGTAGTGATCCTGCCTCGGAAACCCAAGGAGGGGTCGCTATGATTCGGGTCCGACTCAACGGCACGTAACAACAACAACAACAACGTGGGAAGGTAGTGGAATCCTGAGGCAGGAAGAAGAACCCTGCCAACCTTCAGGTTGGCTCCAGCCTCTGCCCCAGCCTCTCCCCGCACCCTGAGGCCCTTTTCCTGTAGGGCTTCGGGGCAAAGGCTAAAAGGGGCACTGCCCAGGCCCCCAGGATGGACTGTGTCACCCATCCCAATAATGAGTGGATGGCACAGGAAAGTACTGCCCTGGTTCTCCCAGAGCCCCTACTTTGACTCAAGAAGGTCCCTTCATGTCTGGCTCTTGTACAATGTGGGCAAGTCTGCATGCTAGGCTTGGCCTTCTGCAGGCTCCTGGGGAAGAATATGTGGGCACCTCAGGAGGCAGTCAGTGCACTGTGGTTCCCCAGAAGCAGACCTTGAGCAAGGTTTTGAGCACAGGTACTTGTTTTGGGAAGGAGCTCTGGTGGCGTAGTGTCTAAGGCATTTGACTGCTAACCAGAAAGTTCATAGTTCAAATCCATCAGCCACTCCGCAGAAGGCAAACAGGGCAATCTACTTCCGTAAAGATTTACCACTTTGGAAACCCAAAGGGGGTCACTATGAATTGGAATCGACTTGATGGCAGTGAGTTTTTGAGTTTTGAGTTGTTTGGGGAGATGATTCTAGGAGACACTGGTAGGGAAGTGGGAAAGTAAAGGAGGAAAGGGAAAGGTAGGGAGACGATAAAGAAGGTATTATCAAACCACTGTGTCCCACTGCAGGCCACTCTCCGTAATCCCACTAGAAACTCCAAGTCCTCTTCTCAGAGGCAGGAACCTCTATCAGTCATTGCTGGAGGGCAGCCGGGGGGATGCTAATTCCCTGACACTTCTGGCCTTCCACAGGGCAGTGTAGACTGTCTTGCTGGGATAATAGGTTTGTTTATTTCTTTTTAATAAGTGAATAAATGATAGAAAGTGGTCAGGTCATACTAACAGAATTCCTTTTCCCTACAGGTAAAACGCCATCTGGACCCACTACCGGCAGGCTACTTTTATAACGGAACTCAGTTTGTCAACTTCTTTGGTGATAAGACTGATTTTCACCCACGTATCTTTGGAGCACTTGGTTCTTGTGTGGAGGCTGGGGCGTGTGTGACTCTGTCTGTAAAGAGGGTGTTTGCGTGAGCTGCCGCTGCCAGAACCGGGGAGCAGGCTGGGCTGTGCATTCCCACGGCTGTGCATTCCCAGGGGATGGGGCTGGGAACGCAGGAGCAAACACAGGGGCTGACTTTTAAAGTCATTAGAGTTAGGTTTGTCCTTCTTCCAGTGATTACTGTGCTGTCTCTGCTACATTTTGCTGTATGAGCAGTAGTTTAAATACAGCCCTCATGTGTCACACAACCCATTCGAGAACTCAGATGAGACTCTGAGTCCCATGATCATCAGGGCCATCATTTACAAGATGGAAGCTGTGCCTGATGACATTAATCTGTAGAAGGATCACTGGAGTGAAATGTGAGCTCGGAGATGCTTCTGCGTGCTAGTGAAAGGTGAAGGGCTTCGTTCTAGGACCTCACTGAGGATCCTGTGCCCACACCTGTCCAGGTAATGCTGTCACTACATAAAGAACCCATCAGGTACCACTGTGCAGGCTGGACACTCACCTCTGTGTCTCCCACCTCACCAACCCACAGATCCCTCTCAATCCTAGACAGGCTCCCTTGACCTCTGGGCTCAGGGCTATCTTCCTTAATGAGATTCCAGTCATGGACCAGTTCATGAACGACTATGTAGAAGAAGCTAACCGAGAAATTGAGAAGTATAACCGCGAGTTGGAGCAGCAGGAGTATCATGACCTCTTTGAGCAGAAGCCTTAGAGGAAAGCTACGCCCATACGTCCTGCAGAATGTCTGCCTGGAGACTGATGAACAGGGCGTCTTAACCTCAGCTCTCCTGGAGGCCTCTCCCTAGAGGGCCTGCCTTTGTTCTCCTTGGCCTATGTGTGCTGGCTTGAGTGCATGTTGTCTTTATTCTCTATACAGCGCTGAAGAGCATCACGTGGACCACTGGGGGGTGGGGGGCGGGGGTCTTTGTGCAGGGTGAGCAGATAGGGACTGTCCTGTGTGTGGAGCTGGCAGTCCAGGACCTCTGGGTCTCTGAAAACAGGATTTCCTTTGGCCTATTGACGCATTCATTGTATAAGGATGGGGAGACGCATTTTGATTCCACAGAGGACCTGCCGGGACTCAAAAGGGACCCTGGCTGCCTGAACTGTGGTCATGCCTGGGGGACCAGGCCACCCTAGGCTTCAGGCCTCAGACAGTGCCCCAGGAGGGGCCTTATCCCCAATGGAGTGCCTGCCTCCTTTGCTTAGGTCCCTTCCATTGAAGGAGCTGGCCCTGGGCCCAGACCTGGAGTGAGCAGGACAAGCCCTGCCCAGCCCAGCCCACAGAGCCAGCAGCTTGGGAGAGATCAACAGCTTGTTCTAAAATGAGGGGATTTCCCTTGTGGACTAAACTGAGGGGAAAGGCACGTAGCTGAGTTGACACGTTCAGTCCCCATTGTGATTGCTTCTTGAGCTCCCCTGGTGGCATCACTCTGGTTTCCCCAGTTCAGGGACAAGAGCAACCCAGCTGCTCAAGCCTTCCTGGGGGTGCTTTGCCTCACTGTGGAGGAAGCATCCTGGTGAATCTCAGGCCCAGGAGTCTCATCCCTTATGGGGTGCCCTTGAAGGGGGTTCAGTCTCTGGTACCCAGGCTTTCTATCAGCCTTGCCAGGGAAGGCCTGGTTTCCAGATACAAACTTCAGGAAAGTCATACCTCCAGGTATTGTTGCTGGCCCTGGATTTGTTTGACTCCTGAGGACCAGGAATTTCTAATTCCAATGCCCAAGTTTGAATTCCATTCAGTGGCTTTGTTTTCCACTGACCAGAAAGCAGAGGAGAATTACAAGTGTGCCCCACGTCTGACCTCCAGAATTGGGGATGGGGGAAGGTCGGAAGGTCACCAGCACTGCATTCAGGTGATGTCTTAGAGGCCTTCGGCACCTCAGCTGGCTGGATTGTAAATGCTTTCTGAATTTCACATAAATTTTGCATGCCTTAGGAAGAAGCACATAGATGAAACCAGCAAAGAGTTTCCAGTAATGTAGTGGGGTTCTTGAGAAAGACCCCCTAGTGCAGGGGAGAGACAGGCAGGGGCAGGCCTGGGTACCTGGCACTCAGAGGCCTGCGGCAAATAGCAAAGCCATTGTCAAGGGCTCATCAGTAAAATGTATTGGAAGTAGAAGGAAACAATTTGTATTTGAAGCCAAATGAACAAAAGTCCAAATTCAATGATTATGAAATCTTGAATCAAAAAAGCCTTCTGAAAAGGCCCACATGCTCCATCTCTAGCTCCGAAAGTCACTAGGTACAAGGACCCATCTGTGGAGCTGAAGTCTGGAGCCCCTCACTTCTGGCTGGCTGAATGCCAGGGTCCACAGCAGGCCTGCTTCTGCTTGAGAATCAATAACTTATATGTAGATTTTAAGTGCAATTGATTAACCAGTGAGTTACTGTAGCTTCCTGTAGTTTTACCGAGCTCTTTTTAAAAACTCAAAACTTGAGCAGCCTTAGAAAAGGGGTGGGGGGTGGGGGACCGGGGGACCCATAGGCCATTTCCTCCCGGTGGGTTGCTGTGAAGTTTTAAATGAAAGCTCTAGATCTAGGAGCTCTCGAGCCATTTCCTGGCTGCTGTGGCCCAGCACTCTGGCTGCTGCACAAAAAAGAGTTTTTAAAGAGGGGTCGGAACCCGCCCGTGAGAGTGGGTCTTCCCACCCTGTAGGGCTGTGCTCTATGGTGGTCTTGGTTTCTGACCACTGTCCATAGAAATGCTCTCTCACCAAGCTGCCCCACTGTCCCAATTCCTCTCCTCATAGAGGGAAAACTGTGATTACCTCAACTTGAAGATGAAACTGTGATTGAAAAAAGTAGTCAAAACGTGAAGAAATTTCAAAGCCAAAAAGGCACAACTGGCCGGAGGCCTCCATAGACACTCCTCAGCCTGCTGGGGAGTGTGAAGGGGCACGCTGGCGAAAGGGCATTCCTCAGCACCCTTGCCATGCCCCCTGGTGAAGAGGCGCACTGGCAGAGCACCGCGTGAGCTCCTTGAGGACTGAGGCCGGAGGGTGCCTCCGGCGCTGCCCCTTCTGGAGCAGGGCCTCTCAAGTCTTCTGGCTGAACGTTTCGTATCCACTTGATTCCTCCTAGCTCCAGGCCAGGTGGTGAGGTCTTAGGCTGGCCCCAGAAAGAGCCAGGACACTGTGTTTTTAGCCTTTGACCTTAGAAACGAAGTGGATACAGGGGCCCAGCGAAGGCATCGGAGTGGTTCCTAGGGGCAGGCAGAGTCCTCCAGGGGTTTACGTACTTTTTGCCAAGTTTCCTGTTAGCAGCTTCAGTTTCGTATCACCCAGGATGAGTGTGATAATGTTGAAGTCGCTGAAGTTATGGATTGTTTTGCGTTTTGATGTGGGATTTTCCTTTTCGTGATTGGAGGAAGGAGGTAGAAATTGGAGAAAACGGGGTCCTCCTAGCTAGGGGCCTCTGGCAGGAAGTCCAGTTGGCCCCACTGAGCCCTGGGGGGCTCTGCGACCTGAGGCCTGGACACTGGGCCCTGTGGGTTGCAAGAAAACATTAACCTCCCAAATTCGATTAGAATTTTGGAGAATTTTTGCACAGTAATAAGCTCTGGGTTACTCTTTGGGCTTCTCAAAAGGGAAAAGTTCACTCGAAGATTGTAAACTTTTTAAGTATTTCAGCCATGTTGCTGACCTAGTTGGATAGTTGTACCTCAAAAAGTAGGTGAGAAATGGCTTCCTCATTGTCCCAGGTTGTCAAATACTAATGACATAAGAGCTCACTTACGTGCCAAAATTCACTTTTATACTAGTTTTTCAGTGCTTTAATATTTGTAACTTAAATTTTAAAACTCGTATTTACAAACACTACTGTAACTTCAGTGAAACTGAACTGTGTGATTGAAGCTTTTTGCTTATTATATAGTATTTATTACACTACTTAATTCAGTAAATATATAAAAGTAGCCTTCAATTTATTTTTTTATTATTTTACATGTTTTTACCTGCAGTTATGTATGTGAATTTACCTTGGTAATTGAAATGTAATGCTAAGGACCAATAAACCAGTGAACTGAACAAGCAAGGATGGCCTGTTGTCGCTGTCGCCCCAGTCTGGAGAGGGGCGGAAGGCCCGCCCCCAGGGACCCAGCGGCGACCTTGCCTGCAGCCTCTCCCTGGGGTGCCTTTGCAGGAACTGCTGCAGGAGAAGCCGTTGGGACTCTCATTTTTCTCCCCAGACCCTAGAACAGCCTGCAGAGTGAAATTCTTAGAAAGAAGCCACCCCAACTGGATGGAGGGGCTGGGCATTTTCGGAGTGAGGGGAGAGAGGCAGAGGGAGGTGGTACCAGAACTTGCAGAGCGGCTCGAGGAAGCTGGCTGTGGGCACGGGGCCCTCCCGCGCACCAGAGAAAACTCTCGCACCCCCATCCCTCACGGTTTCCCGGAAGAAGCCTGTATCTGCCGTGGTCCCTGACCCTCGTATTTGACCACGGTACAAGGTTGTCGGTTTGTCGCCTCGCATCCCACCCGGCTGCAGCAGGAGCCATTGCTTTACACGTTTTTCTGTTCAGTAGCCGTAAGGGCTCCGCCAAGTGGCCACGTTACAGATGGGGAACAACCAAGGCAGGGAAGGGTCAAGTAGCTGGCTCAGGTGACAGACCCACTGCCACCGCCTGCGTTCAATCCAAGAGGCTTCACGCTGCTGCTCTTAGACGGAACCGGGCCCAAAAGCTCAGATTCTAAGGAAGAGGTCTGCGGAAGCCCTCGGAGCGCTAGAGGAACGAGCAGAAATGCACCTCCATTCCCCAGGCAGGCTAGGCATTCACGCGCCCGGCAGTCTTGAGCAGGACTGAGCCTGGTTTGGGCGCGCTTCCGGCCGCAGGCAGTGGGAGCTCTGTGAGTCCGGGTCGCGGGGCTCCTGCCAAGTGGCTTCTGCCTCCCCGCCTGCTGCCGGCTCCCGAGGCGCGCGCGCCTTACCCCACCGCATCCTCCCTGGGCTTCAGGAAAGAGCTGCCTTACCCTGCAAAGGCTGATTCGGGAGGACCACAGGCCCGAAGTAGCCGGTCCATAGAGACTTTGCCCCTGTCATACCCAAGACAAGGGAAGGTGCCACTGGGCAGATTTAGGAGCCAACCCGAGGGGGAAGGTGCAGCTCACACAGGGAGCCTCCCTCAGACGGCTGTGATGGTGGGGTGGGGGGTGGGGGGTTCTGTGTGGATCAGTCAAGTGCAAACCAAATGCAAAACAGCATGTGAGGGGCCCTGATTGGATTGGGGGAGGGGCATGGCAGCAGTATCGCCCTCCTGGCAGTTCCTTTCCTCAGCCTCCTCCTGACTCTCCATTTTGCAGTCTGCAGGTTTGAACCTTGGCAGCGCTGGTGGGCTTGCTATTCGCTGAAACCTCCAGCTCTGAGGAGGATCCCTCAAGAACTGCCAGGGAGGTGGGGGAGACAATAAACGGCCAAAGGTGGGAGCTGGCTGAGCTTTGAAGGTGAGGAGGATCAGCAGTCAGGAAGCCCAGAATCAGAAGGGGGTCCATCCTCCATTGTGTGCTGAACCCCACTGGAAACTAGTGAAACCTGAGGGCCTCATGACAGGGCTGGGAGCCCAGGGTCAGGAACACCGGTGGAGGAGAAGTGAGGAAAGTGATTTAGAGCCAAGGGTCTCAGGTAAAGCTGCTGAAAATTACAGGGATCTCTCAGGACCCTGGAGAAATACTGATGGATTAGTTTGTATCAGACAATCTAGGGAACAGGCATGCCCAAAGGAAACAGGACCAACACCATTCTTACAGCCATGACCAAAAGAGAACAACAGCTTGTTTCCTGTAAAAGAGAAGCATCAGCTTTGAGTTTGTCTTGGCCCAGGAGCTCAGATGTCATTAGGGCTCTCTCTATCCTTGGTGGCTTCACTCATCCCTGGCAGTGAGCTTCTGCTATGCCATTACAGCTCCAACATCCCAAAGCTAAGACCCAACTATCCCATCCCTGAACCAGACACAGTGGTCAGGAAGAACGGAGAAGTATGATTGTTTGCCGGGCCAAGGGTCCTCACCACCTCTATGTGCCCCCAGACCCATTTGGGAACTGGTTCCCCCAAAGAAGGACTTGCACCCCTAGACCAGCTTTGCACAAACCCTGCAGGCTGTTTCTGAGCTTTCCTGTTAAATTGAGGTATCTATTTGCTTGTTTTATTTTGCTTTCTGCTAGTCTTTTTAAAAAATTGTGGTAACTCTATCGGTAACAAAACATTTACCATTTCAACAGTCTTCAAATATTCAGTGACGTTAAATATTTTCACCATGTTGTTCAACCATCAACATTAACCATTCCCAAATTTTTCCATCACGTATAACAGAACCTCAGTGTCCCCTAAGCGTTGTGCCATCCTGCCTGCCAGCCCCTGCCTGTCTGCTAGTCTTTTCTTAAGTACAAGTGATACCAGGCACAAAGATTTTCTGTGGCAGTGGTAGAGGTGGTTATTTTTAACTAAGGGAAGAAAAACTTTACATTGAAAATATTCTATCCAAGATAAACAAAATATGGCCTATCCATATAGTGGAGTATTATTCAGCCTTAAACAGAAGCAAAGTTCTGATAGATGCTACAACACGGATAACATTGAAAACATCATGAAGCCAGTCACAAAAGGGCAAGTATGGTATGATGCCACTTATATATCCAGAATAGGCAAATGCATAGAGACAAAAGTTTAATAGTGGTTACTAGGGGCGTCAAAAGGAAGAAGGAGGAGTCAGTGCTGAAGGGGCACTGAGTTTCTGAGTGAGGGGAAGAAACTTTTAGGGATGGTGGTGGTGTTGCACAACATGGTAATTATAATGAATGGCATTGAATTATACTCGTAAAAATGGTTAAAATGGCAAATTTTGTGTTATATATATACTACCACAATAAAATTAAAAAATACATATATTCTATCCACTAAGATCATTTGTCTCCCTGCAGACTGAGAAAAAAAAAACGCTGCTATTTGGTTTTATAGTACTCTGCCCAACCAGGGAACACCAATATTCCATGAAGGCTGTTTGAGAATCTTTATTAGTATTATTTTTAAAGAAAGATTACATTGACTGTAACATGGGGAATGGACTACCAGTATTGAGGCCACCAGTCCCCAGAGGCCCCCCACCCCCCAGAGGCTGCTCAGGTGGGTGGAGGTGAGAAGTGAACCAACTAGAGAGTGATTCTTAAGGAACAACTGACAAGACATATGACTAATTAGACACAGGCTAGAGAGATGACCTCAAGATAGAAGTGGAAAAAGCCAAAGTGGAAAACAACCCAGCATTTTGAAACAACTCCAAAAACTTTTGTTTTGTTTCATTCTCCACAAATTTCAAGAAAAATAAATGTGTTTATCCACAAATGATTCCTCTGGTCCTCTGCATTGCTAAATGGATCAGCTAAAATAATTTGGTTAAAAAATTATGTCAGGGTTAATAGATTTTATGTCAAACCAATGAGAGATATAAAGCCGTTAAAAAAAAAAAAAGGCTAACTAATTAAAGTGTGAATATAGTTCCGTTTTATCCTACAATTACTACTGCTTTTCCCATACCAATAAAGTTTTCTTTTTTTTCTTCCTGTGGCTTCAAATTTTTAAGAAACTTTACAACTTAACTCTGAAATGTCATGCCTGGATGAATATACAAATGTCAGCAAAATAAAGACTACAGGAAGGGGAAAGATGGTTTGATAAGGAATATGATTTCATTTTGAGATTTAAAAATTCATGGAATTTTCTAGCTAAATAGACTTAATCTCAACCTCTTTGTTTTCCACATTAAAAAAAATCTAGACCCTGAGGCTGGAAGTCTTGCTCTGGAGTGTCGTCCTGGGCCTTCCCTTTACCTCCTCCAGCTCCACCAGTTCTTTCTTCTCTTTTCCTGGAGGGGCATCTGGGAGGAGTTGTAGTTTGTGGGAAGCGTAGGGTGGGCCCTTGGGCAGTGTCTATCCAGGATGGTGGGCTGGAAGTCCCTGGAAAGAACTTTGGGGAGCCCCTTGACACAGGGGACCAATGAGAATGAGAGCCATGTGTAGGGAGGGCATGGGCAACAAAGAATGGCTGTGGAGGGTGAGGATGGCAAGGAGAGTGACATGCTGCCCAGTGGACAGCTCAGTGTCATCCTTAGTGTCAACAGCTCAAAGTGCTCAGGTGGCGGTATTTGTTTGGGTTCTAATAGATTAGGGCCTGGGGAAAAATGAGGGTGGGGAAGTTTGAAGCCAGTCCTTTGATTTGTCCCAGACTTGCTGTATCAGCCTCCTCTAGTAATAGATTCCTGGGCCCCCGCCTTGGATCTACTCAATGAGAATCTGTGGGCCTAGGGCCTACCTTGAAGGGCCCTACTAGAGGAAGCCATTGGAGATCACCAGAGAGAGTGAGATGTGGGCAAGCATCTGGGGTTGGACGAAGGCCTGGGGTTGGACGAAAGTAGATCATTGTTTGCTTGTGTCTGTCTGCCAGGCGTTTCATTTCTTCTCTGAGTGGAAGTTGGGGGCAGGGCTGTGGAGCTAGAACCCAGGTCAAAGGGCAGAGGGGCCTGACAGTAGGCAGTAGGGGAGTCCTAGAACCTTCCTGCCCAACAGTCTGGTGGCCAGATAGAACCAGAGGACCAAGAGCAGTTAGACCCCTGCCCAGACCGGGATTCTAACTGTGAGTTTGGATGGGAGGGAGTACATAGGGATATATGATCCAGCGGGGAGCAGGTCCTTGTTGGTCCTCTACCAGACAGGGACTCATGCCCTCCTGGCTACCCTTATAGGAGGACCTTAGATTTTTCTCTCAGCCAGGTGGCAAGTGGGAGAGGGTGACTTACTGCTGTGTTAGTTGGGCACCAAAAGGTCATCCCCCCCCCCACCTATGGGGCCTGGAGATGCCCCCTAGAGAAAGGGGAGGCCAATGGAGGCTTTTCCCTCCCTCATCTCCCACCAGCACCACCAGTCTCATGTAGGGCTCCCAAGGATCAAAAGCAAAAGCTGGAGAGAGGGGAAAGGCTTTCTGGGTGGAAGATAGTTTATGCAAAGGTTTAGGGTAGACAGGAGATTGGCATGGCTGCTAGGACAACTTGGATAGACCACCAGGGAGTATCAGGAAGTTAAATTCAGTGATCAGGCCCAGTCCAGAGCCGTGCATGGAGCTCCCACAAATAAATAACCACATGGGGGACGAGTCCTCACTCACAGATGGATAGCCCTGGGAATAGCATCTCTCCTGCCTGGAACAGCGAGGGGGCAGTGCAGCTGAAGCTGGTGAAGGGAAGTGAGGGTTTGCCTTCCCTGGGCAGCCAGAGCCCCAAGAGGCTTGTAAAGGATGAGTAATTCGGGGAAAAGCTGCCAGCTGCAAGGTATGGGAAGCTGCATTTGCCAAGGGTCCAAGGAAGGTGAGGGCAGCTGGGACAGGACAAGCCAGAGATGGAAATAAAAGGACTTGGAAATCTGAGGTAAGAAGAAAGAGGAGGAGGGGAATCATTAGGCACAGCTAGGGAACCTGAGATCTGGTAGCACAGTGCCTAAGGCACATGACTGCTAACCAGAAGGCTGGCAGTTCAAACCCACCTGCCACTCCTCGGAAGGAAGATGGGGCAATCCACTTCCATAGTGATACTGCCTCAGAAACCCAGGGAGGGGTCGCTAAGAGTCGGGTCCGACTCAACGACACATAACAACAACAACAACAACAGAGAACCTGAGCAGGTGTGGAGGATGGAGGGCAGCAAGATCATCTTCATTGGATTGAGATTTGAGAAATATACATGAAGATGTCCACATCACAGTCAACACATCACAGGCTTATTGAGTACCTACTAGGTGCTGCTCTGGTAAAGTGTACACAGTCCTGCTCTCTGGGAGTTCACGATCCAGCCAAGGAGACAAGGTTCAGATAGTAAATAAAGAAGCAAGTGAAATGAAGAAGGTCATGCTACAGAGCTAAATCTGAACAGAATCTGTGATGGAAGGAAAGCAGGAGCCTATTTAGATGGTGTGAACAGGAGGCAGTGAACTGAAAAATGAACCGAGCCAGGTAAGAGGCAGAGACAAGCCTGACAGAAAGCTGATTGTCAAAGCTTCGAGACAACTGGGGCCTTGTGTTCCAGGAACATGGCAGCCAGTGTGGCTGGAGCCACCCTCAGGGACAGGAGGTACAAGATGAAAAGGGGGAATAGGCAGGGGGCAGATTGTACACACACATACCTCCAGAGCCACAGTAAGGAGATTGTAAAGTTGTTTTGTTTTATTTTGCCATTGGAGATGGAGGATGGGTTATGGGGAGTGGGGTGAGGGGGCAAGATATGGACCTGGCTGGGAATGAGATGAGTGGGCAAATCAGAGCTATATTCTGAAAGTAAATCCAACAAAGCATGCTGATAGAGTGGATGTGGAAGGTGACGGCCAGTGAGGAGGCAGTGACTGGAGATATGAAATGTGACAGTCCACCACGGATCTAGGAAAAGAGCTCTGTGGCGGGCCAATACTTCCAGCTAGGTCACAGGAGGAGGTGGGAGGAAGAGAAGTAAAACTTGTGAGAGAAAGGAGGGATGGATGGTACTGAGTGCTGCTGAGGTGTATGTGTGCGTGTGTGTGCGGGAGGGAGATAGTGGCGAGACAGATGAAGCAGAGTGACCCTGACAAAAGTGGATAAAGACAGGTCCATGTGGAATGATGAGGAGTCGAGGGGTGTGGAGACTAGGCAGTAGATAATTCTTTGGATGTAACTCCTCGGATAGGGCTGCCTCTCCAGTCCTGGGTGGATTCTTGGAAGAGATAGGCTGGTAGGGTCAGGTGTAGGGGAGCTGCTGCTGGTGCAGGGAGACAGAGCCAACAAACTTTCTGCTAGGAGAGGCTAGAGGCAAAATTGATAGCTTTGCAGGGCTCCAGCCCCTGTGCCTCCCACCCAGCCTTGCTTTCAGGGCAAGTCAACCTCGCTGTTTTTCAGCCTCCCCCCATGACCTGGAGTCTGTTCTGGGTTTCTGGGAGCTGAAGGTCCATCTAGTGGTCTTTCGTAAGAGTCCCTGAAGCAGGATGGAGGGAGCTCAGCTCCCGCCAGGGTCTGCTCACCTCACGTAAGAAACATGCAACCAGCTGGAGGCCAGTCAGCCAGGTTTTCAGTGAGTAGGTATCCATGGCAGCGCCTCCTGGAGTAGCTCGGCAGGGAGAGTGAGTGCTCAGGCGGTTCCGATCTTCAGGCCCACCATCCGCCAAGAGCGACATGCCGTGGTCTCGCTACTAAAGCATCCCTTCTCTGGCTGCGAAAGAAGCCGGGTCAGCCTAGCTCTTCCAGTCGGATGCACGGGGCTCCCCACCACGCGCAGAGGTGAGCTCGCCTTCGGACGGCCCCGCCCACCCTCTTTTATGTCTGGGGAACCTTGGCCAAGGACTCCATGCCAGCGGCGAACCGAGAGGTAGGTAAGGTGGGAATTGCTGCTAGCCTTGTGGCTAGTGGCCAGAGTAGTGGAGGGGGTGAAGAGGTCAGCAGTTTTGAAGGGGTGGGGGTCCTGGGTCAATCCGAAGCCGCAGAGCTGTGAAATCGTTTACTGAGATGTCACCGAGGGTCAGGCCAGGGAAAATACACACACACACACACACACACACACACAGCAGAGTAGGAGCTGAAACGCCGGAGAAGGCGCGTCCCCAGGCCGGGCTCCTGCCAATCCAAGAAGGGAGACCGGGCCATCTTAGGAAGGAAAGAAGCTGCGAGTCACGACCTTGACCTGAGAGAAAGTGGAGACCAAGAGAAAGAAGGAGAGGCGCGCTGCGAGCAAACCCGACGCCGCCTTGCTGGTGGGCGACCGGCTCTGCCGCACTGGGCGTAGCCCAGGGAATGCGCGCCGGCCCGTCTAGTCGGTCGGGGAGCGCTTCCTGGAGTAGGAGGAGGAAAACGAGGATTTAAGGTCCCTGCAGCCCGGCTGAATGGAAGGGGCGGGGCAGTCAGCGGGCGGGGCAATGAGGATGCCCCCAGCCCAGGGGAGGAGAAAGGGAGCCGGCAGCGCGCATAAAGCGGACGCCGGGCAGCCCTTCCGGGCCTCAGTCGCACAGCTTGGTGGGTCCGCGGGCCCATCGATCTCCCCCCCGGCCCAGCCGTCCAATTTCTAACTCGGCGACGCCTGGGAGGGAGCGCGCGGGCCTGAAGGTACCTGAGCTACACTATCCGGCGAAGTCTCCGCGGGCTTCCTGGAGGAGTTGGACCGCGGCGCCAGTGAGGGCGCGGGACGGGCGACGCGACCCCGCCCTCGGCGGCACTGCCCCTGCGCCGGGGCGGGGCGTCCGAGGGGCATTAGGACCCAGGCGCAGCGCGAGGGGTGTGTCTCCGGCAGCGGCGGCTCCCTTGCTGGGAGCACTGTGTGGGGTCCCGGGGCCCGGGGTGAGGATCCTGGGCGTGCGCCAATGTGCACAGCCCTTCGACCGCAGATCTCCCGGACCATGGCCACGGTCACCAGGCGCTCGTTCCAACAGCAGCCCTGCGGTGGGTGCCGGCGCCCGCGGACGCGCGGGAAGGCCGTCCGCGTCTCCGCGGCAAAGGCGTCCTGTGCGGGGACGCGGAGCCGTCTAGGGGCATCCCGGCAAACGCGGAGAGCGCCGGCCCGTGCCGGCCGGGGGCGCGGTGGGCGAGAAGGTTGTGGGGGCTTCGTGGCCCGAGGGCGCCGAGTGTGAGTTCGGACGCGAGGGAGCTCCAGGCCCTGGTGGGTGCGCAGGAGGTTGATCTCGTGCTTTGCTGTCGCCGTCTCTCAATTCTTAATGATTTTAAAGCAAATGATGCAACCGGTGGAAGGCTGGGCTTAGCGGAGCGCGGAGTGGAGCCGCCGAGTCTTCAGAGCCGGGCCAGCTGCCCCTTCTCGTTTGACTTTCCGCCCGGCACCTTTCCGTCGCGGGCGCGGCTGGGGAGCCTGCCCGCTCCGGGTGGTCCCCGGACCATTGACCATCTCTGCCCCGCGACTCTAACAACTGAAAGTCAACTCGAGGTCTCGGCCAGGAGCCGGGGTTTACAGCATGCACCCGCATGTGGGGCGCCGGGGATGGGGATAGGGTGTGCAACAACCCTTCCCTTCCGGACTCTCGCCACCCTCGTCCTCTGTGCATCCCTGCGGCCTGGATGCTGCTTTTACTGCCCCGCTCCTCCCTCGTGGATGCAGACGGGGCTCCGGCCCGCGCGCCCTCCGCCCGCATCCTGTCCCGCGACCCCCCAGAGTCTACGAGTCTGGAGGCGCTTTCCCCTCGGGGACGCGGCCCCACCTGTCGCTTCTTCCTAAGCACAGCGCGACGCAAACATCCCGGACCATCCCGGGCCTCTCGCGGGAAGCTCACACAGCCCCTCACCCCAAATGTACTTCCCTAGACCCCCACCTATCCCCACATCTCCCTTCAGGACCAATGGCTTCGCCTCCCAAGAGGCCAGGGGCGTGGTGAAGCCAGGGAAGGAAGCCGTTGCTGGGGCGATCCCCGCGTGACTCAAGGCGCGATCCCCGCGTGACCTGGGGCGCGGGATAAGGGGTGCGCTGCGCGTGTGATAAACGTTTCTGGCCCTGGGCCTGGGTTTAAGAGGAGAGATGTGCAGAGAGGAGAAAGAAGGCCTCCGCCTGTGGGCTGGGCGTGGCCCCGCTTCCCCAGGTGGGGTCCACCTAGTTCTAAGAGTACATTCCAGATTTCATGCCTGAGTTCTGTTAATAATTCGGTGGGGAAAACATCTCTTCTGACTCCTCCAAGGCCTCCCTCTCTAGTACTGAGTGCTCTGGATTGGACCCCTTGGAAGGGGGATCAGTGGGGTTGATAGGAGATGGGAAGCAGGTGAGTAGATACTGCCCAGGGCTGGTCACTGGGCTGGTAACATTCTTTGGCTTTCCTTGCAGAAAACTCACCCACCATGGCCCAGAATGGGTACCTTGAGGATACAGGTGAGTACCTTTCAGGTGTGTGTACATGTGTGTGTCTAGAGAGAGAATTAGCTACTTGGTCATAAGTCTCTAGGGGACCTGGCCCACCAACCTGGGTACCTGGGTACTCATGGCATTGGCTACCAAGTACCCATGTACTCAGCTGGTACTAGGCTGCCTTTGGATCTTACCCATGAGGAGGCTGGACACAGGCAGGACCCTGTTGATCTTGTGGTCCTCAGAGGGCAGGCTTTTCCCTCTCCTGCGCTATGTGGGCCATCTGATGATCTCTCCCGTGGCTTCGACTCATTGTTGCTTTGGTTATCTGCTCAATACTGTATGTGCCCGTTGCTCTCAGCTCCCTCGTAGCCTGTGAGTGAAGGCTGTCCCATTAAAGAACAGAATGTCCCTGTGACTCAGTTTTCCGTACTTGCACCACCCAGCTCTCCTCCTGCTATGGCTCTGGGCTGCCTGTTCTGTGCCCAAAGCCGTAAGGCTGTCTGGACCATCAGAGGGGAGTTGGATGGGGCAGTGCCTTGGTCATAGTGGTGATGTGTTCTTACATGGGGTCCCCAGGGCATGGAGGCTCTCTCTGTGTGCCAGGGTGCTAATGGGCAGGTTAGGTATATGGCTGGGCTGTAGGGTGGAGGTGGGGACATGGCATCACAGGAGCCCTTCAGGGACCTGGTGGAGTGAACTGAGAAAGTCCTTGATCAGGCTATCCAAGAACTAAGGCCATCCAAGAACTAAGGCCAAGAAAAGGTAGAGCCCAGGTTATGGGGAGAAAAAAGGGGGCAATGTGGGAGGATAGTGGGTACTGGTGAGGGTAGCAGAGAGGAGGCCACGGCAGGTTGGGGCAGGCCTGGCATGGGGAGGAAGGACTTTGTGATGAACATGCGTTCCACCACATAAGCAAGGGAAGACATCTTTTGACATAATAGCTATTCTCTGGGAGAAGTGCAGACCTGAGAGTCACCAGTCCATGGGGGCCTAGTTGTAGGAGGCCTGGCCCCTCCAGCCGATTAGGGGCCCCTAGCTGAGCACCGGACACTGGGGATACAACAGGACCTGAGATGTGCAGAGGAAATTGGCGGGTGTGAATGGAAGTGAGTCAGGATGAGTCATGCCCTGCAGGTGTAGGCGTGCTGCTGACCCTTCCCTGTCCCTTTACAGGGGCTCGTTAGGCATTGATGGGGCCTGGGTCCCTATGAGTGCCCATGACTGTGAACCCTTGGGAACCACAGCACAGTCAGGAAGAGGAGGCTCTGGCGGGGCCAGGAGGAAGGCAGGGGCCTAGGACTCACCAGAGGAAGGGATACGTTCTCAGAATGTTTTTCCTACTGAATTATTAACAGTACAGACAACCCTTGGTTCCATTCATAAGTCTGTCTTTAAGTTGAATTCGTACGTAAGTCAGACAGTTAAATACAGTTGGTATCTGGCATCAGTTAGTCTGATGTTTGTCTCAGTATATCGTGTACCTTTCTATGCATAATAAACATTGAAGAAATGCTACCAGATACACTAAAACATCTTTAACATAGTAATGCAGCGATAGTAATGTTTTGATGCACATCACAAAGTGGTGCCCATTTGTTATTAGGAACCAGTGTATGTACCTTGAATTTTTCATATTTGAGGCCTCAGGAGTCTTGGTTCTTAACTGTCATAACCCAGGGACTGCCTGTACACATGCATACCAGGAGATATTGTAGGTTCGTTTCCAGACCACCGCAATAAATAGAGTCACATGCATTTTTTAAGTCACCCAGTGCATATAAAGTTATGTTCATGCTACACTGTAGTTTATTAAGTGTGTAATAGCATTATGGAAAAGTTTGAAATATCGTGAGTTACCAAAATGTGACATAGAGACATGAAGTGAGCACATGCTATTGGAAAAATGGCACCAATAGTCGCGCAACACAGAGTTGCCACAACCTTCAATTTGTAAAAAAAAACCAAAAAAACCAGTATCTGTGAAGCCCAATAAAATGAGGTTTGCCTGTACCCAGAAGGAGTGGTATTAGTGGGCTTTGAAGAAGACTTTTCAGGGATGAAAGCCTTTAGCTTAGAGGACAGAGTCACTGACATCCTTGGGGTGCTGGCCAACTGGCCTGAGGAGTGAGTGATAAAGGTGGGGAATGGACCTGGGCCCGAGAGGCCAATGGTCAGGGCAGGGCTAGCAGGGTTGGTTCCGTCTCTGACACTAGAGGCTGCAGGGAGCCATAGCAGGGCTCCAGAAAGAAACATGGACATGTTACTGGGAAGTTTTCCTATACAAGGGGGCTGTGCTGTGAGGCAGTTGGAGGAGTTGAGGGGCACCAGGAAGGGGGAAGCAGGCTCTGCCCTGGGGATCCTGAACCCCAAGGACATCATGACGTGCCCCTTACCTGCCATGGGGGAGGGGCATGATGGAGTCCAGGCCGAGATGAACTTCCTTCTGGAGTCCCATCCCACCACTCCCTGGCTCACTCTGTTTCTCTAACAGTCCTGTCTCCTGGGCCTGGTCTCATGTCTGACCTGGGTCTCTTAGCCTTGATGCTTCACCTCACATGTCCTCACTAGGGGGCAGGGCTCTAAGACCTCATGCTACCAAGAGCATGGAGGAGGGGGTGGGAATCTGGATACTTCAGTAGCTCTACCTTCCCTTGACCCTCTCTGGGGATCTGGGCAAGTCTGGGTCTTCTAATATGGGCATTCTGGGAAAGCAAGGGTCAAGGGACTGTCACCTGAATCATGCACCCAGTGCATAGGGATCCCGTGATCAGAACAGTACAGCTGAAGAAAGGTTGGAGATCTCTGGGCATGGGGCTGCCAGTCGACCTGGACTACCTCAGAGTGAGGCTGCCCAGGGATCCCTTTCTGGTCAACAGGAGGCTTCCCTTGTCATTCAGAGTCTGGGCCCGGTGGAAGAGCGCAGGAACCCCTGCCCCTTTGGGCTTAAGGCCCTCCCTCTGTATGTAGCACTGATGGCCAGACCCTTTGTTGGGGGGAGGCCTCTCTTGAAGCTGATGGGGTTCTATGCTACCTCAAATGTGACATGATTGATATCTCTGAAGCCCGTGACGAGAGCCTAGGGGATGAGCCCTGCGACACGGTCAACTCCTCCATTGTGTCTGGCGAAAGCATCCGTTTCTTTGTCAACGTCAACCTGGATACGCAGCCCTCCCAGACTGGTATGGGGACTCCAGCAAGGACAGGGCAGGGGCTGGCAGAGGGCTAGGCAGGCATGCCCCCACTCCACTGTGGAGAGGCCTGAGGAGGTGGCATGGCAGCCTCAGCACCCTTCCCCTTTTCTCCAGCTGAAAATGAAGCGTCCAGTGGCTGTGTGCTCCTACACATCTCTCGCAAGGTGAGTGGCCCCCTCCTGCAGGGCAGGGCACACACTGGTCCTGGAGGTGGAGGTGGGTGCTTCCCTGAGGGTCCTCATGCCACTCTCCTCTCCCCTTACCTCCCAAAGTGCCTACATGGGGTTTAAATCAGCCTGAGGCTGGCCAGCTGGGGCCGGCCACACTGGGTTGTCCCTCCTGGATGGGGGCATTGGTCCTGGTGGACAAGGGCAGCCAGGGGCCACCGTGGAGAAGCTCAGGCAGAGATTGGGGTTCTCACTCATGCGCCTGTGTGGTTCTGTGCCTGGGGTCGCCGCAGTATCTGAAGTTAAAGAACTTCGAGGAAGAGATTCGTGCGCACCGTGACATAGATGGCTTCCTGGCGCAGGCCAGCATCATCCTGAATGAGACGGCTACCTCCCTGGATGATGTGCTACGAGCCATGTTACGCCGTTTCTCCCAGGACCCCAGCCACGCCGAGCCTGGCTGCAACTTGGACCTGTTCATGGCCATGCTCTTCACAGATGCTGGGGCCCCCCTGGAGGGTAATGGTAAGGCCCCTCTACCTGCCCAGGCAGGGTGGGTAGGGAGGCGGGCTGGCTGATTCACTGACCCTCTCTACCCTCCCGCCGTGTCCCCAGTCCACCTCCTGTCGGATACCATTCAAGGGGTCACGGCCACAGCCACTGGGGTGCAATACCAGCAGTCGTGGCTCTGCATCATGTGAGTTGCCAGGCCACGGCCACCACAACTGAGCACATGTCACATCGGGGCCTGCAAAGTAATGGCTCAACCAGTTTCGGGGTGTGTGTGTGTGTGTGTGTGTGTGTAAGGGTCTGAACACTTGATCCTATCTAATTTGTTTTATCCCTGAGGTCACCAAGGGTCAAGGTCAGGGACTGTGGTGGGGGAAGCCCAGCTCCCATGGGTGGCAATTGTGTCTTGTGTGCCCTCCCCTGTCTTCCCTGCCAGCTGTACTGTCAAAGCCCTGCAGAGGCGGCATGTGTGCATCAGCCGCCTGGTTCGCCCACAGAACTGGGGGGAGAATTCCTGTGAGGTGCGGTTTGTCATACTGGTGCTGGCCCCTCCTAAGATGGTGAGTAAGGAAGGGCCTTGGAGTGGTTCTTATTCCTGGGGAGAAGGGTTCCAGGTTGCCTGCTCTCTCCTTGTGGGCATTTCTCTTTTTCATTTTTTTATTTTTGTTTCAACTTACTTTAATTTTTATTGTGATTTGGGTGAAAGTTTACAGAACAAATTCATTTTCCATAGAGCAGTTCATACACATTTTGTTTCATGACACTGACTGCAATTCCCCAGAATGTAACAGCTCTCCTCCCACTTCCTCTCCGTAGTTACCTCTTCCCTGTGTCCTTCCCTCCCATGCACTGCCACCTCTGAAGCTGTCTCCCTGTGAAAACACCACCCTTCTGTTCTCCCACAAATGATCGCTCCAAGGAGTGTATCTACCTGATGTAAATGTTCACCCCATTTGCCTGTCTATGGTTTGGCGGAAAGCCACAGGAATGAGTTCAGTTCCAGACCTGAAGGGTAACTAGAGGCCATAGTCTCAGGGGTCTCACCAGGCTCTATCAGACCAGCAAATGTGGTCTTTTTTTTTTTTTTCATGATTTTGCATTTTGTTCCGCATTGTTCTCCCACTCTATCCAGGATCTCCTGCACTGATCCCCCTCAGAGTGGTTGACAGTGGTAGCTGGGCACCATCTAGGTCTTCTTCTGGTCTCATGATGATACAGCAGTTTTGAGGAGTACTGGTCAAGTATTTTGTAGGATGTCCCACCATTGGAATTTGTCTGATTTCTTAGGATAAAAATGAGGTTATGGGTTTTGAGGAGAAATTCATGGAGGTTAAGTATCATTTTAATTACATCACAGCAAGGCTAAATACTGTCAACACGGTTTGTGACTGTTGATGTTGACCTTGGTCACCTGGCTGAGGTAGTGTTTGTTGGATTTTTGCACTGAAAAGTGACTCTTTTGTGCCCCTTTTTGGACTCTTCAATTTGGAAGGAAGTCAGTATATGTAGCCCTCATCTAAGGCATGGGGATTCTGCTCTTTGGCCTTGAGGGCCAGCCATCTACATGCTTTTACTGTATTTGGAATTCTTCTGCACCCTCCCAAGGATTTTATAGATGTCCTGTGAACCTCCCCAGATGGCAGCCTGCTGGTGAGAGAAGAAGCACATTTTAGGGCAGTGGCAGCCTGTGGGTCAGGGTGGCTAGAACAGTGGAAGGAGCAGTATCTGAGTGAACCAGCCCCTGATGCACAACTCTTCCTTGGAGACTGAGCCTGTTGTAAGGCATTCACAGTGGGCTGAGCCCCAGGACTATAGCTTTGGGCAACACAAAGGGACAGACACTACTTCCAAGGGATGTAGGTTGGGAAGGCCAGACAGGTATAGAGGAAGAATGCTGAGTTCATGGTCAGGGGTAGCCTTGGCTGGCAGGAGGGAGAAGTCCCAGAGGGACTGGAAAAAGCAAATTCATTGCCGTCAAGTCAGTTCCAACTCGTGGCCCCGTGTGTTAGAGCAGAGCTGCTCCATAGTTCTTGTCTGTGATCTTTAGGGAAGTAAACTCCAGGCCTTTCTTCCATGGTGTTAGCAGGTGGGTTTGAACTGTCAACCTTTAGGTTAGAAATTGAGCACAAATTGCCAGTGCTACCCAGGAACCTTGATGGGCCTAAAGCCCTCTGGAAATTAGATAAGTGAGCAGACAGGGCAGTACCAAGTGACAAAATGTGAGGGGATTTTAAGAGGTAGCTAGGTAAATGTTTTCTCCATCTTTGTGGTTTTATTATCCATGATTACATGGGTTTTTGCTGCTTAGGACAAGATGAACATGAATTTCTATAAAGAAAATGATTCGATCAGTGGTGGTTGTGGTGCTCTGCTGATATAGTAGACATTTTGGTGGGGGGACAAAGCCTACTGCTCTAGGTAGAACACCTGCCACAGTGCACAGTGAAGGCAAGGCGTCCTCACTCCACAGAGGCTACAGGCCTGCTCTCCCACCCTCTCCCCCAGAAAAGCACCAAGACAGCAACGGAGGTGGGTCGCACATTTGCCACCATGTTCTCGGACATCACTTTCCGCCAGAAGCTCCTGGAGACCCGCACGGTGGAGGAGTTCAAGGACGCCTTGGTGCACCAGAGGTACCTGCTTACCATGGTGAGCCAGCATCGGCGGAAGTCTTCCATCAAGCACTTCAGCACGTACTCCATCAGCCACAAGTCCCTGAAGGTGCAGGGCAAGGGGTACGGAATGGGCGGGACAGAGGTGTGACCTGGGAGGCCTAACAGTCACTTTGTCCTCCCCCCTTCCAATCCTTACAGCACAAGGACTTCCTCTCTGTAGGGAAAGGCATCCGGGATGATATTGCACGGAGGTTCCCCGTGTACGCGCTGGACTTTACGGATGGTATGTGGGCCCATAGCCTGTGTCCCTCACCCTGAGCTCTGGCTTTTCAGGCCCTGGGACAATAGGGATACCTGTCTGGCATCCACAAGTCTCTTGTCCCACCCTCCCTCCCTAGGCATAATTGGGAACCACAAGGCAGTGGGCAAATACATCACCACCACCATATTTCTCTACTTTGCCTGCCTCCTACCCACGATTGCATTTGGGTCCCTCAATGATGAAAACACAAAAGGAGCCATCGGTGAGGGGTTGGGGTGGGGGCTGACGGTGGGTGCTGGGTTGGGCCCAGGCCTGCAGTGCCTGCCTGACCTCCCCACACCCACAGATGTACAGAAGACCATGGCCGGACAGAGCATTGGAAGCCTCTTGTATGCACTCTTCTCTGGCCAGCCGTTGGTGGTGCTGCTGACCACTGCACCCCTGGCCCTCTACATCCACGGTGCAGTGTGCGGGCTGAGGGAGGAGGTGGTGCTCATGGTCCCTGGCCCTGCCCCCTGACCCCATCCTGCCTACTGCCTGCAGTGATCCAAGGCATCTGTGATGACTACGAGCTGGATTTCAAAGCCTTCTATGCCTGGACGGGCCTGTGGAACAGTTTCTTCCTTGGGCTTTATGCCTTCTTCAATCTCAGCCTGGTTATGAAGCTCTTTAAGAGGTGATGGGGCCTTCCCTGAGTTGTTGGGACCCTCAAGCAGGAGAGGAACCAAGGCTGGGGATTGGTCAGCCTCCTGGCTAGCCTGTGAGGCCCTGCAACCAACCTTAGAGTGGATAGGATGCTCCACCCTGTCACTGCTTCAAGGGACTGGGGCAAATTCATTGGGAAGGCCCAGGACGCTGTTGTGTGTGTGGCAGGCAGAGACTGGAGGCCATGCAGCCTCAGGAAATCCTCACTCCAACAACCCCCTGCCCCAATCTTATGAGGCACATCACCCCCGGCAGGTCAACAGAAGAGATCATTGCCTTGTTCATCTCCATCACGTTTGTGCTAGATGCTATCAAAGGCATGGTCAAAAGTGAGTATACAGTGGGCAGCTACACACACCCCATCCCATCCACCCCGACCTGCTGTGGGGGCTGAGCTGAGATGAAGGGGTCTGAGGGCTAGGGCAGCCAAGAAGGGCTTATGCTAGGGTTACTTCTGTGGTCAAGAAGGGCTGTGCTTGGTATAATGGCTTCAGGTGCTGGAGGGTGATAGGGCTGCTCCAGGCAGGAGCAGAGATGAAGGCAGAGGCCAGGTGTGATGGAGCGTCAGAGCTGGAACAAAGGGACGATGGTAGGGTTGTGGGGATGGTGGGTTGAATGAGCAGTGGGTTCTTGACAACAGGAGGCTAGAGCTCCCCCTCTACTCCCTTTGCTGTCTTCCTACTCCCTCCCCAAGGGTCCTCCCCACCTCTCTTCAGGGCTTCTCTCCCCCTGCCCTCAGGATCCCACCCACTTCTCCTCGGCCCCCACCCTCCATACAGGGTCCCCCACCCCACATCCAGGAGGAAGTTGGGCCCCAACCTCTCAGAGCCCAGATGGCTGAGGCCTCTCAGCCGGCTTGTCTCCACAGTCTTCAGGAAGTACTACTATGGGTACCACTCCAGCAACTACTACACAAGGAAGACTTCTTCCCTGGTGAGCCTACTGGGCCTCAACACCAGCATCCATGCTGACCTTAACGCCAGCCTCCTGACCAGACCGTCAGAGCTGACTTCGGAGGACAGCCATGTTCACGTGGGCCGGGACACAGCCGTGCTCAGCCTCCTCATCATGCTGGGCACGCTCTGGCTGGGCTACACCCTCTACCAGTTCAAGAGGCGGTAAGGGGGCCTAGGGGTGACGGGAGGGACCCACCGCCCCCAGAGCACAGCTGACACCTTTCTTTTTGTCGGCAGCCCCTACCTGCACCCCTATGTGAGGGAGATACTGTCAGACCTGGCCCTGCCCATCTCAGTGCTCACCTTCTCCCTCATCAGCTCCTATGGCTTCTGGGAAATAGAGAGTGAGTTAGGAATGGGGGATGGGGGTGGGGTTCCCTGGGGAGGTCAGGACTGAGCAGGAGCCTGTGCTCTGCTGCAGTGAGCAAGTTCCGCTACAACCCCAGCGAGAATCTGTTTGAGATGGCCCAGATGGACTTGCTATCTCTGGGGGCCATCAGCAGCACCATGGGGCTTGGCTTCCTGCTCTCGATGCTCTTCTTCATCGAGCAGAACCTGGTGGCTGCCTTGGCTAATGCGCCAGAGAACAGGTATCCCACGGGAGCTGGGGAGGGAAAGGGAGGGAATGCCCAGCCCTGTAGGGGGCCTGCAGGGCTGGGCTCCCATGGGCTGCCCTCTGCTGCAGGCTGGTGAAGGGCACTGCCTACCACTGGGACCTCCTCCTCATCGCCCTCATCAATACTGGGCTGTCTCTGTTCGGGCTGCCCTGGATCTATGCCGCCTACCCACACTCCCCGCTGCACGTGCGGGCCCTGGCGTTTGTGGAGGAACGTGTGGAGCACGGGCACATTTATGAGACGTGAGTGTGAGGCATGGGGCAGGAGCCACGAGGGGCGTGGCTTGGGAGCAGGGCCCGGCTGTGACCCACTGCCCTGGGACCGCACAGGATCGTGAGTGTGAAGGAGACGCGGTTGACGTCGCTGGGCGCCAGCATCCTGGTGGGCCTCTCGCTGCTGCTGCTGCCCTTCCCCCTGCAGTGGATCCCCAAGCCTGTGCTCTATGGACTCTTCCTCTATATCGCCCTCACCTCCATCGACTGCAACCAGCTCTTTGAGCGAGTGGCCCTGCTGCTGAAGGAGCAGGTAAGTGCCGGGTACCACGGGGAGGGCTGGGGGGTGCGCAGTCCTCACCTCGCCACACCTCATCCCTGTGCCCCGCAGACTGCATACCCGCCCACGCACTACATCCGGAGGGTGCCCCAGAGGAAGATCCACTACTTCACGGGCCTGCAGGTCCTGCAGCTGCTGCTGCTCTGTGTCTTCGGCATGAGCCCCCTGCCCTACATGAAGATGATCTTTCCCCTCATCATGATTGTCATGATCCCCATCCGGTACGGGGCAGGCAGGCGGGCCCACCCTGTCTCTGTGGGTGGGACAGGGGGCAGGCTGGGGGTAGGGGCCCGCCGGGCAGGAGGGGCTCAGCCTGGCTGAGCTGGTGGGCTTGGGCAGTACGGACACCCACTACCTTCTCCTCTTCTGACCCGGTGCTCATCCTCCTGCCCTTCCCCCCACCCAGCTACAACCTACTGCCCAGCATCATTGAAGCCAAATACCTGGACGTCATGGATGCTGAACAGAGGCCCTGACTGGCAGGCCCTGACCACGCCCCTTCATCCTTCCTTCCCCGGCTGGCTTTCTGGCCATGGTGGGGTTCACTGGTGTGTGCCCACCCTTCGCCCCCGTTAGCCTTTAGCTTTGGGTCGGGAACACTGCTCAGGGCAGCTTCCGCCCAGGGTGGGACTAAGCAGGACAGATTTTCTTTTGATAAAAGAGTCCATGCCTGAAAGAGACACCATTTCCTTGATTGTGTAAGGAACTTGCTGTACGCACATTAGAGAATAAAGCTCCTGTTTCTACGCTCCTTTGTGCCACCTCCGTCCTTGCTGCCCCACCCCAGCCACTGAAGGCTGCCTAAGAAATGGAGTGAAAGAAACCTCCATTGTTGAGTGCCACCTGTGGGCTATCAAGTCCAGTCCCTCACGGTTGATGCTGACCCCTGTAGTACATTGTGCCATCAAGAGGTCAGGAGGTGATGGCAGAACCAAGAGGTTTTTGCACTGTGGTATGTCCAGGGACTCAAAAGAATTTCCAGGAAAAACATATGCATAGGTGAGAGGGCTTGGGCCCAGGGAGTCCAGCAGAGAGCATGCCCTGGGATCAGGGCCAACAGTGATAAGCCCTGTGACTCTTATCAGATAAAAGCTGCTGAAGAGCCAGATGGGAGACTGAAAACAAGCAGGGTCGGAGTGGAAGTTTCAAGTTGTCTTCTGTGTGCAGCCTTCATGCACATGCAGGGGGAACTGTACCCTAGACCAAGGCAGAGGCAGTACAATAGTCACGATGCAGAAATGCCAAATGACCAGGCATGGGGATTTTGGAGGAGAGCTGGTGCCATATTTCTTGGCTTGGGTATCTGGTGACTGCAAGGGGCCATGATACCAGCAGGGAGCATGGATCTGGGGCTCAGAGGAATGTCCCCGAGTACATATTTGGCAGCAGCAGTAGTGGGCAGAAGCACCTGGCTCAGACACCCTAGAGGACTTTGGTTCGACAAAGGCACCACAGACCAAGGTACTAGACTGAAAGAAAACATTTGCTACATCTAAAATGAAAAGGGACTAAGACAGCACCCCAACAGAAAAGAGACAAAGGTTGCAAACAGACACTTTACAAGAGGGTGCCTAAAGGGTAACAGGAATGATAAGAGCTGCTGTACCAACTAACTCCTTAGTAACCAGAGAAATGCAAGCCCCAGCCATGAGTCACCTTACACTGGCAAGAATCAGAAGGCTGGGTGGTGGCAGGGGCAGTGGGAGGTATGAGACCCTTTGCACCTGATGGGGAAAAGACTGGGGCACATTCAAGACACCTGCACCCTCCAAGCAATTCTGCCCCTGCTGATGTCCTCAACAGACGGATAGCACAAGTCAGGACAACTTGGGGAGAAAGCTAAGCCACAAACTCAGAGGGATATCCCGCTGCACCACCCCACCTATGTGGCATGTGGTTTGTCAAGGCCCCTCCCTGGTATCTTGGGCATTCCCTGCAGGTGTGGCCAGAACCATCAAGCCTGGAGCAGGCAGGACCCCTGCACACCGTGGCTGAGCCGCTGTAGATAATATGCCCACCGAGGAAACCATCCAGCTGGGCCTCACAGGCAAGGGGAGCAAAGGAATGATTTTCTGCCCTTGCCTGTGGACACAAACACAGTTTAGGGGAGTAAACAGTTCCTACAGCTGTTAAACCCAGGCCCAGGGCCATCCTCCATCCCACTGATTAAGAACAGTGGCTGGAACTGCCTATGAGCAGATGGAAGCCTGGGAGTGACTTCCCAGAGTTCGAGAGCACCCACCCTGACCCAATGAACACAATAGGCTTTTCTGCCTTTGGGGTTCAGCACCTCCTACCAGAAGCATCACTCGCAGGAAAAAGCAAGGAAGCCCCTGAGGAGCCCGTACCCCCTTGGCTCGACCATGGCATGTCAACTGAACGGGAGCCAAGGACTCTCTCCTTCACCTCCCATACATACAAAGCCATAAAAATGAACCTGGCTTTATGATCATAAGCCAACATTTTATCTGCTCTTGATGAAACAGCATAAAGCAAATGCACTGAACATCCTACACTGCCCACTCACCCTCCCGACCTGAGCCAAGCGCGTGACGACGAGCCAGGCAGCAGCATCACCTGCCTGGGGGGTAGACCTAGCACAGAAAAGGTCAGCCCATGATCTAACTTGAAGAATTAAAGACTGCAAGTGGAAAAATACTCTAGCTAGCTAGGGTGCATGAACACCCTCAAGACACAAGTGGTGCCCTTGTCTCTCATGACACACCCCACATGAAAGGCTTCCCGCCACCAACCAAATTCAAGAGACAGCCACCTGCTTTCGGTAGGTGAGTCCAGTTTATTTTGGAAGCAAGTCCTTTCCACAATGTTTATTTGCCACACCTGAAATCTAAGTCCATCTGGATGGTTCGCCCCCAACCCGACATCCCGCCGAGGCCAGTTTTAACATCCAAGGTCTTTTCAAGATCCTAGGCATGAAGGCTGTGAGAGAGGTCACTGAGTCCCTGAGACCAGAGAATGGTCCCTTGCCCAAAGTTTGTCCAAGCAGAGCTAGCTGCTCCAGACAGGACTGACGAGGCTGCCTCAACACTCCCAGGAAGCAGTGACCCTGAAGGAAGCTCTTTGAGGGGTGCCTGCTGATGGGAGAGGTGTCAGGCTAGGCCTCCCCAGATCCCCGGCCTGATGGGTCTCCTCCAGCGCTAGGGAGAGTCAAGCTGCTGAAGTATTCCTGCAGCTCAAGCAGGGCCCGGAAGCGATGGGAGATGGTGTTCTTCTCAGCCTTGGGCATCTCTGCATACCTAAAGGGTGACAAGCAGCAGCTCAGAGAAAAGGAAGCTCAGATTCAAGGAGGACAGGTACCCTACTCAAGCCTAAAGATTAAGGAGACCCCAGGGAAAGGTAGCAGGGCCACAGTTCCTGGCAGCTAGAGCTGTTTTTTAGATGGGGAATTTTAAATTCCCCTGCAGAGCAGGAACCTGTATTAACAAGCATGGAGGGATATTAAACTTGCTCTGTTTCCAAAACTCATTAACGGAAGCTGGGAACAGAGGATGAACTGCTGTTTGATCAGCTTTGTCATCTGTTGACAGGAAGCAGCAGGGCCTGGCAGAGCAAACACAGTAGCCTCCTCTTAATGCCTGGAGGTGGGGGACCTGGACAGCTAGCTGGTGGCCTGCCCTCCATGCTAGGGCCCCAGCTGAGTTGAGAATCCAAAACCCCACCTGTGTACTTCAGACTGTACTGTCCAACACAGTAGCTACCGGCCACAGGTAGCTGTTTAAATTTAAAGGAATTAAAATGGGATAAACATAAACTCAGTTCCTCAGTTGCACGAACCGTATTTGGAGTGCTCCACAGCCTCGTGTGACTAGTGGCTACTGATTACAGTGCAGATACAGAACACTGCTGTGATCAAAGAACGCTCCCTTCAACAACACTGCTTCACAGCTGTCTGGCCGTGGTGAGGCTCCTCCAGCCCACAAGCCTCTGATTCCAACACCGGCTGATGTGTCTCATGCAATTAAGGGTGGTTAGTATGAAATACCAAGGAGCTGTGGTGGTGTAGTGGGTAACAAATTTGGCTGCTAACTAGAAGGCCAGTGGTTCAAACCCACCAGGCACTCCGCGGAAGGGAGATGGGGCAATCTACTTCCATACAGATTTACAGCCTCAGAAACCCAACGGGGGTCTCTCTGATTCGGAAGTGACTTGATGGCTGTGAATCTGATTTGGCTTGAGTATGAAATACTGAGAGTACTGGCACTGTGGGAGCTTAAGGTGGTGCCCACCAAAGACTGCAAAAGTGTTAATATTTTCCCAAACTAGAAGTAAGGAAGGGTCAGAAAATCATCCCACAAAACTGCCTGGTTTATATACCACAAGGCAAGGCCAGAGAGAAGCCACTGAGGTCACACAGCAAACAGGGTACACTGGAGCCAGAGAGGCTATGCCTCCTAGCTATGCCTGGCTGCCTCCCCCGCCGTCACCGGGCCACCTAAATTCCTTGTGTCCACCCCAGCAGGGCTTCCTTCAGCTGGAACGGTATCCTCGGAGCCTGTCCCCGCCCAAAACTGCATGCCTGCACTTGGGTGGGGTGCTGGCCCAAGTCAGACCATGGCCTGACCCTACACCCCAGGGGTAAAAAATGGGGTGTCTCACGTCTGCTTGTATCCATCAGGCTGAAAGCAGGGGTCCCAACCAAAGTCCCGGCAGCCTCGGGGCATCACGATCTGGCCCTGCCGTAGGAAAGGGGGACAACAGGTGTCACTGGACGAGGAGGAGGTACACTAGGATCTAGGCAGCAGGCAGTGTCTGTGGTTATTTGTGAATTAGGTTAAACCCTATTTACTCAAAATACATGCATTTAAGGACTCCTTGGGGGCCTGCAAATATTTGCTGAAGGCCTACATAAAATGCAGGGTAGGAAGAGCTCTTCGGTCACGCACCAGAAGAAAGCACATCCCCAGTCGGTCCACTGGCTCCCTTGGGTCTCCTGTTCACCATCTTAAACAAACTGTGACCTCAGTGAAGAATTAAACAACTAACATTAAACATGTTCTCCTAATAGGAAGTTTAGGGCTCTGAACTTTGCAGAGAAGTTCCGTACCTTCTACTACTGCAGCATTTCTCAAAAGACAAGGGAGGCTCCACCAATTAAATGAAATGACAGTGACCCACACATCAATGAGCTCAGTAAATACTGGCTGTAACCGGCAAATTCCAATGCGAAAATGTTATAAAGAGAACAAATTGTAGTCCAGTGTTACGAAATGTCATGTTGCCATGAAAGTAAAAATAAAAAATGTAGGAAAGGAAGTGAGGAAGGACAGGGATTAGTCATATAAATACCAAGTCCATCAGGCCCAAATGCAAATTCAGCATCTGTTAATGGGGGGCTTTGTCACCAAGGCCAGTAACTGAACCACTTTGAACCTTACCCATGTAACAGATGTTTTTGAGCACCTACAACGAGCCAGGCATTGTTTTCAGTACTGAGGGCACAGGAGGCCTAGCCTTGTCCTCACAAAACAGATCCTCTCTTGAACAAAATAGGCTTTAAGCCAGGAAACAAACAAATTAATGACCACCAAATGCAAAGTGGTTTAAAGAGAACCAACAGTGTGCTTGTTCAAGAAAAACAGGAAGGAGTGACTTAGGGCGGTCAGGGAAGGCTGAAGTGAGGACATTCTGGCCACATTCAAGGCTGAGGCAACCCCAGCCTCCATGATCCTGAGACCAGAACTAGATGGTGCCCAGCTACCACTGTTGAGCACTCTGACAGGGATCACAATTGAAGGTCCTGGATAGAGTGGGAGAAAAATGTGAAACATACTCAAAATCATAAAAAAGATTTAATGGTCTGACAGAAACTGATAGTACCCCGAGACTTCAAGCTTGGAACTGAACTCACCCCCATGGCTCAATTTTCAGCAAACGATAGGCCTACAAGGTGAACAATTATACCAGGGAGGTTATTCACTCACTAGACCAACTACAGAAGATCAAAAGGGCAGCGTCTGCCCTGGGGAGAAAGCACAAAAGGCAGGAAGGGTTAGGAAAGAAGGATGAAGGCAAGTGGTAACCACGGGGAGGAAGTGGGAAGAGAGCTGTTACACTGTGGGGATTGCAATCAGTGTCACAAAACAATACGTGTATGAACTATTGAATGGAAAACCAATGTGCTCTACAAACTTTCACCCAAATCACAATTAAAAAAGAAAATGCAGGAGGAGGACACAGCTGGTGCCAAGGTCCTGAGATGGGAGGAGCTTGGCATATCTGAGTGGCAGAAGGACAATGTAGTTGGGCCTTAGCGAGTGCAGAGAATAGAATTAGATGAGGAAACAGGTTACCTCAGATAAAGCGGGGCAAGCAACAAAAATGCATGAAGCAGCCAAAGTTGGGGAAGCAACAGGGAACGTGGCACCATAGTGGCACAGGCTCTATCAACAGGATGGCTGCTACTCAGTCACTGTGCAGGAAGCTGGGCCTATGGTCGTTCAAGCTTCTGGTTTTTCAAGAAAAGAGGACAGTTCTCTTAAAGCAGCAGACAACTACTGTATTTTTATGCAAATAATATGTGAGTTACACGGTATCTGGCAAACCACACAATCTCTTTGCACATTAGTTCCCTGTATGCACGCGTGCATTATTCACATGGGCACATTATATGCAAAAAATATGGTAAGGTTCAAAAAATTTAACCTGGCAGGGCAAAATGAAACATCTGTGTACAGCCCCCGTGGAGCCTCTAGGGTAGGGCTCTGTCACTTATGATAAGGACTTGGATTTCATCCCGTCTGAACAGAAGGCTGTGCTGCTGAGAGAGAATGGATGAGGTATGGGGGAGACCGGGCCTACTGGGAGGATGGTCTGGACCCTCTGAGAAACACCTGAATTGTCTGGAAGATAGGGGTGGTTGGGGAGTACTGAAAAACATCTAGGGAAGAAATGAGTCTGGGAGAAGACTCATTTCCTCCACTCTCTATTGTCAGAAGGACCATAAACATTCAAAGGAAACTGTAGCCTTAGAAGCTGAATAAAGAGATTGGAGCTTAGGGGAGTCTGGGCTATAAATATAGCTTTAGGAGTTGTCACCTTTGGTTTCCTCATCGGTCTCTTAGGCGGGCTTATGGTGCAGGATGCTTTGGGTATATCAGCCCTCAACAGCTGTTACCACAGTAAGGGTTTCCTGACACATCCACTTCAGGGGTCAAATAGTTTCAGGATTGACAGCACTTCTATTTTATCACCCAAGGGCACCTCTCAGCAAAGCCCTGGTACTAACCCTTGCGTACCATCCTGCTGAAGACCCTCAACACCCGAGTCGCAGCTCCCGCTGGTGACACACGGGGGGACAGCATCCAGGTGGGTAGACACAGTGGGTACTCACCGAGGTCCGGCCCCTGAACAGGCGCACAGGCTCGCTGGGATTCCCAGTGGAGAAAGCGAACGTGCAAAGTGCATAGGCTGACTTGTCCTCGAACCCAGCCAGGAGCTGGTAGAGACCTATGAGCAGATGCAGTGAGGGCTCAACTCACAGTCAACACTGTCCGGCAATCCCCCCTGCCTTGGGTGAGAAGGGAGGCCTCCAACAAGAGGCTGAGCCAGGGCCGGGGCTGGGACTGAAATCAAAGGTTCTGGGTATAAATGCTTCCCTCTGGCACAAACTGAGACAAGGCTTTGCTAAAATCAGAAAAATCAGCCAAATGCCATGGAAATCTGAGCAATGACTGGCTATGTGATATTAAGAAATTGTTGATAATTATTTTAGTTTATGATAGCATGTTGTTGGCCTCAACTCATGGCAACCCCACATACAAGAATTGAACCACTGTGATCCCTACATTCTTCATTGGCTTGTTTCTCCTAAGTGGACTGCCAGGACTTTCTTCCTAGCCTGGAAGCTCCACTGAAGCCTGCTCAGCATCAAAGCAACACGCAGTCCTCCACTGACAGATGGGTGGTGGCTGCCCTTGCCGTACACTGGCCAGTACCCGAACCTGGGTCTCCTCCACAGAAGACGAGAACTCTACCACTGACCCGCTGCTGCGCACGACAGTACCATCAGCAGCACAGTTGTTAAATTTGTCCTATCTTTTAAAGTTATAGGTTAAAGAACTTACAGATGATGTAAGTCTGGGATTTGCTTTAAAATATTAGGCTGGGGGGAAATGAGGAAGGGTTACAGATGTCACAAGATGGGCTTTATGCTGGTAACTCTGGAAGCTGGGTAATGAGGACATGAAATTCATTTTTCTATCCTACTATGGTACATATTCGAAATGTTCTGTAATACCAAGTGTCTTTAAAAGCACCTAAGAAGGGAACACTCTGTCTTGCAACTGTGGGTGACAGGGTGTACACTAGTGGAACCCAGGAGACAGTTCCCCTCTCCCAGGCCAGGCTAGGGACTGAGGAGAAGATAGACCAGCCTTTGTCCCTCCAACTTCATTCCCATCTGTTCCTTCCCATCTCAGTGCCGCTTGGAGGCAAACATGTAGGAAAGGTTTAAGTCACAGGTTGCGGACAAGGAAACTGAGGTGAAGGGGCGCTGTGGTAGGGGCTTAAAGCTCGGCCTTTTGGTTACTAGTTGGGGCCCCTTCCCTAGACCATTCCCATATTCCTGATTCCCCAGAGTTCCATGGGAAAGAATACCTTCAGGCTTTAACTTCTCCAGAAACCACTTTCTGCAAGAGAAATAACAGAGGGTCAGATACCAGAAGTACGTGGGTCTTCCTACCAACTTCTCTAGGTTGCACCTCATGGGGATTAGAAGATAGTGAAGGGAAAATGATAAAGTCTCAAATCAAAAAGAAAAATCGTATCACATAGGAGAAAGGAAATGGATGTAAATAGGCAACTAACAGATGAAAAACTAATAAACAAATGAAGGCTTCAACCTCACTGGCAATTAGGGAAATGAAAATTAAACCCTACAAGATAACATTTCACAGTCAGCAAACTACTGAATACTAAAAAGCCGTAATACTCAGTGCTGGCAAGGATTTGGAGCAATGAGACTCCGTGTTCTGTGGGGGAAAGTGTATATGGGTGCCATCACCTTGGCAAACAAACTGGCAACCCAGAAGTTAAAACCCAGCAATAGCACGTCTGTGCATAGTGCTCTGAGCCTTCAAATTAGGTTAAGTGTCCTCTAGAGATACATAAAAAAGACTTTTTACAGGGGTCGAGGGCACTGGACAGTTTTCAGAAAATCAGTCTTCAGATCCCTACTTCCTTATTTCTTCTTTCCTGAAATTGATCTGCCCAGGAACGTACCTCTGAAAGGAGTGTGTCCTCTTTCCCGTATCTGCTTACACAATCACATTCTCACACTTTACAAAACAAAAGCATGCCTCTCTCCCACCCATAATCCTTCCTTGGGACCAAGACAATCCAAAACATTGGCATTGATGCCAAGACAGTTAATGACCTGCAACATCAGGTAATCAATCCTTCTGGAATTCGGGTGGCTTTGTGTCTGAGGCCCTGACAGGGGAAGGAGGACACTCACATGTAGGGACCAGGGAGTCCCCCGAGGGCATTGAAGCAGAGACAGGTGTCTTCCACCAGCACAGGCCCCTGTACCTGCAGCACAAGGACATGCAGCCCTGAGACCTGGGCACCACAGCAGGCCCTATCCCTCCCTGAACTCCCAGACTACCAGGCTGGGGCCAGGCTCATAGCTTGTTGGGCTCTACAGCAGCAACAGATGGAGATCCATCAAGAGCCACAGGGAACCACCCTCAGCTACTCTCTTGTCTTCTTTTCAGAGATGGGGATACCAAAGTCCCAGCTGGATGTAAAATTTGCTCAGGTACAGCAATGGGAAAGCTGAGATTCACATGCAAGCAGCGTGACTCCTGATTAAGTGCTCTTTCTTGGGTTCATGGAGATGCACGAGCACAGGGGTGGATGTGCGTGGGGAGCATGAAAAGGCTGGAACGTGTGTATCTAAGAATCTGGAGAGAAAGACTGTGTGTATGTGTGTACACATGCACACAAGCATGTGCAAACTTAGGAGTGGGGTGGGGCGGGGTGGTAGTCAACAGTGTGCAGTCAAGATCAGAAAAGGAAGGCACTGTCTGAGGGTTAACATTAACTGACCCGCAGATCCTTGAGTCATGACCAGCTGCGCCCACCCTATCATCTTCCAGTGACAGAGGCCCTGGGAACCACCAGACCAGGAGGAGAAAGTACAAGACACGTGTAGGGCAAGCACCTGGCGAGCTGCCTCCTGACACTTCTGGATGGAAATCTCATCTGGCTCTCCTTGGTACTCTGGCACTTATCGAGGAAACAGACACACAGAGTCAGGTCACAGGAAGACACAGAAATCGAACCATCTTTTAAACATAAAAGAAAACAAAGACATACGGTCAATCTTCTGAGCCACCAAAATGCATGGGAATTTATCTCCTAGAATCTGAATGACCTGTTCCAAAATAAAGAACACTGATCACCATTCGTGAATGAATTCTGACTCTTACGTGAGCTGCCAACCCACCTTTCTCAGCAGGTAAGATTCCTGCCAGTTCCCTGAAGCTCATCAAGTCAGGCCCAAAAACTTCACCCCAGCTCTCTGGGTCCCATCCAGCAGATCAGTTTCCCCATTTCCTCACTCTCCTGCCTGTCCTACTTCAGCTCTCTGTTCATGCTGAACCCCCTTTCCATAAACACCCTTCTTCTATCTCAATGCTTCCAGAAACCTTACCCATCCTCACTGGCCAGAAATTCTGTATCAGGGGCTATCCAGAATTCAGGAGGCCTGCAGACATGGATTAAAGCACCCAGTGGTACAGTGGTTAACGCATTTGGCTGCTAACCAAAAGGTCAGCGGTTTGAACCTACTAGCCATTCCGTGGGAGAAAGATGAGGCAGTCAGCTTCTGTAAAGATTTACAGGAAACCCTATGGAGCAGGACTCTGTCCTATAGGGTCACAATGAGTCGAAATCAACTGAACGGCAGTAGGTTTGGTTTTTAGTTTTGGCAAACTTGGATAGAAAAAAAAAATTATTTGCTCTAACTGACATGTAGCATCTCTTTCAATTATAAATATAGAAAACACACCAAAGTAGCATTAACAGTTCCTGTGACCCTGAGGGAAGAGGTAACTATGGAGAAGAAATGGGCAGAGAGCTGTTATGTTGTGGGGAATGGGAATCCATGTCATGAAATAAAATGTGTATGAACTGCTGCATGGAAAATGAATTTGCTCTGTAAACTTTCACCCAAATCACACTAAAAAAAAAAAAAAAAAAAAAGTTCCTAAGACGTTTAAATCTATAAAAATCAGACATTGTCATATTCCCATTACAGTTGCTACAGACACCTTAAAATATTATTTATAATCCTTACTATTTTACTGGACCAAACCCTTTTAATGCATCAATAAAACACATCTATAAACACATATATATACATATATATACATTATATCATATCTCACTGCCATCAAGTTGATTTGACTCATAGCGACCCCTCCTTGGGTTTCCAAGGCGGTATCTCTGCTGAAGTAGATTGTTCGATCTTCCTTCCAAGGAGTGGCTGGTGGGTTTGAACTGCCAGCCTTCTGGTTAGCAATCAAATGCCTTAGGCACCACGCCACCAGAGATCCATACATATTATATACATATAAATATATGTGTGTGTGTGTGTGTGTACATATATATATATGTACACACACACACACAAACATAATTAGATTACATTTGTAATATCTTAATGATTTTACTTCGGTATAATTGATTCCTTAGTATGCCTATGCATTTTATTTTGTATATTTAAAAATATCTTTCTGAGAAGGGGTCCATAGGCTCCACCAGCCTGTCAGTGGAGTACATGGGAAGAAAAAAGTTAAGAACCCCTCTTCTAGGCCAAGTTCAAGTCCACCTTCTCAAGAGAGCCTCCCCTAGCCACTCCAAGCCCTCCTTTCAATGTGGGAGGGCCACATTTTCAGCCAGAGACAGAGATGGGCTTGAAGTCTGGCACATACTATCCTGCGTGGGGCTCACTGGGGATGCCATGACCTGTCTGCTTCACTGGCCTACTGGCAGAATCCAAACCTTTCATTAGCATTAGCACACGGTTCTGTCTCCAGGAAAGACCACCCCTGCCTGTCACAGAACACCACTGGTTCCTATGTGGGCACAGATGAAGGCTCCTCTAACAATCACTTCACTGTCTGCCTCAGACATATCAAGTGGGTGGCATTCCTTCACTACCCACAGGTGACCCCACTTCACTCCACACACCAGGAGCATCACTGCTCACTCCACCAGGAGACAAAGAAGAAGAAAGATCCCAGTAGGAACAGGGATTAATGTTGGAGAGAGGACTACATGGGCAGGCTAGCCCTTCACAAGGCTCCTACAGGACTCGATAGTCTTCCACAAAAATCAGCTAAATCCCCTGGGTCTGTTACTCGCAGCCAAAGTTCCAGCAACCTCCAGAATCCTTCCAGTTAGCCATACTGGTGTGCCCTCTGTGGGCAGGAACTGTGGGTCCACTGCCCCCTTCGTTTCTCTCCACAGTGCTGTGAAGCTGCCCTTCTGCATCCTCCCTGTTTCACAAATGCAAACAGGCTGGGGACCACATATCTGCCCGTGATGGGGATGGGCAGCTCGGTTTAAATGCTCTCCCCAGCCCTCTGGAGAGCCCCAGAGGGATGTCGGGGTCCCGTCCTGAGGTCTAGTTCATTAGATGACCTTTGGAACAGGTGCTAAGGCCCCGCCACTACTTCGGCTTCCACAGCCCCTGGGTTATAGGCCCTGTGTCCAGATCCGTTAAGGCCCTAATCCCCTCACCAACTCCGCACCGCCTCCCCTCCTCCGCACACACGCCCCCACCCCACAAACCCTAATCCCGACCCACCCCTCCGGACCAGTCTCTCCATTCTCCCTCCCCGCCACTTGCCATGTGCTTGCCTTCGCCTGGAAGCCCATTCTCCGCTTATCCCAAGCCGCCCCTGCCACACGCTACCCCCAACTTTCTGCTGGACGGCCCCCCACGCCCTCGTGGCACCTCCTCTAGTTTCTTGGCGTTCCCTGTAACAAACACGATCTTCCTTCCCGTCAAGGAAGCCGCCATGGCCAAGGCAGTTTATCCGGCGGCGCCACCGGAAGCCCCTTTGCCTCGAGTCGCAGGACACTTCCGGCTGGCGACGGAAGGGGGCGGTGCGGTTTCTGGCCTGGGATCTTCGGGAAGGAAAGCTCGTCCGCCTGCCGGGGGCTATAAGGAAGGGAGGTGATGCCACCCCGTTCCCACCTTGCCCAGGGTCCGCTGGCTATTCCCGAGACCGGAGGAGACCTGTCTCCGCCCAGGAACATTTTTTGTGCGCTCCCATCATCTCATCCACTCCCTCCTTGCCCACGCCTGCTTTCGCCTCTCTGCTGGAAAAAGGACGCTGAAGGAAGCAAAGAACATTTTCGTCCCTAAGCCGGGGCAGGTGATGCGCTGCCTCCGCAGGCACCTCCTAAGCTATTTCCGAGATCTCACCCTCTGGGCATGGGAATCCAGACCCGGCTTTCCATTCAGCCCCACTCCCCTAGCTACCTATCTGCCTGCCCCCTCTGATCTGCTTGACTGTGAGCTTAAACTTGCCATAGCAGAAAGCAAAGTGCGTCTTTGCACCCACCTCCCAGGCTTGAGATCTCGGTATTTCCATTCCTTGATCTTGTCAGGGATCAATCCATTCACCTGTCGCTCAAATCCATCATCTCTTCTCAATACCTACCATCTAAGTCAGATCTTTGTATCCTGAACACAGCAAGGAGTAGGAAATGCCCCTGTAAGACAGGGCTTGACCCTCCCCTAGCATCCCTGTCTCCTTCCTCCAGGGGTTCAACACCCTGCTGCCTGGAGCCCTAGAGCAGTAGCTCCCAAATAGCACCCTCAGTTATTCCCATGCTTATCCAAGTGTGGGATCCACTGTTTTGGTTGTGACCTAGTTCTGTTATTGAAGCAGAAACACTAATGATCCCCATTATGTCCCCTGGGTCATCCATCTTTCTTCTTCATGAAGTCATGGGGAATCCAGTGAGGTAGTGGGGGCAAAGGAGATTCCCCTCAGCAATGCTGACCTGGTTGTTGAAAGCTTCAGCTACAGCCTCAGGCTAGGAGGAGCTTGTCAGGAATACGAGTGAGCAACAGCATGTACCCCACAGACATGTACCACGTACTATGGTTGGTGCAATGACCCAGGAACCCTGTATTCTAGAGGAATCACCTAAGTTGGAGAGGCCTGTGTCTTTGCCGCCTAGTGCTGCTATGACAGAAATACCACAAAGTGGGTGGCTTTAACAAACAAATTTATTTTCTCAGAGTTTAGGAGGCTAGAAGTCTGAATTCTTTCTCCCTCTGTTGGCTCTGGAGGAAGGTCCTTGTCTCTTCTGAGCTTCTGCTCCTGGGCAGTCTTCTTGTGCTCAGCTCTCTCTCCCCCCCAACTCTGCTTCTTTCACTTGCTTGTTTAATCTGCTTTATATTCTTCTCCAGTGATTGGTTCCTCCCGACAACATGACCAAAGTATGAGAGGCAAAGTCTCACCATCTCACTTCTGAGGAACCTTCTGGCTGTACTTCATCCAAGACAGAGATGTTCATTCTTCTGGCAGTCCATGGTATATTTACTGTTCTTCATCAGCACCACAATTCTGATGCCTCAGTTCTTCTGAGGTCTTTATTCATTGTCCAGCTTTCACATGCATATGAGGCGATTGAGAATGCCATGGCTTGGTTCAGTCAGGTGCATCTTAATCCTCAAAGTGACATCTTTGCTTTTTAACAATTTAACGGGGTCTTTTGCAACAGATTTGCCTAATGCTACATGTTATCAGGAAGGACCAGACCCTGGAGGAGGACATCATGCTTGGTAAAGTAGATGGTCAGCATAAAAGAGGAAAGCCCTCAATGAGATGGATTGATACAGTGGCTGCAACAGTAGGCTCAGACGTAGCAACAACTGTGAGGATGGCACATTCTGTTGTATATAAGGTCACTGTGAGATGAAGCCTAATGATGGCATCTAACAACACGCGTCATTTGATTTAAGATGGATTTCACTCTAAATCTGAAAGACTTGGTGCCCAAAGGCTTAGGGGGAGGGGAAATAATGTGCCAAATAACAAAACAAAAGAAAAATGAAATACTTAATTGACAGTTCAGTTAACTGATAAGCTTAGATAGAGACGTCTAGTTCTTTATTGCTCTTAACAGAAAGGGAGGTGATAGCATTAGTCAGCCAGTCAGTCAAAGTCACACTATAAAACTAAATACATTGCTACTGAGTTGATTGTGACTCATGGTGACCCTATAGGACAGAGTAAAACTGCCCCACAGGGATTTCAAGACCATATTCTTTATAGAAGCTGACTGCTACATCTTTCTCCCACAGAGTGGCTGGTGGGTTTAAACCACTAACCTTTTGGTTAGCAGCTGAGTGCTTAACCACTCTGCCACCAAGGCTTTTTAAACTATAAACTGAAAAAACCAAACCCACTGTCACTGAGTTAATTCCAACTCAGAGCAATCCTATAGGACAGAGTAGAACTGCCCCGTAGGGTTTCCAAGGCTATAAATCTTTCCAGAAGCAGACTGTCTCACTTCTCTCCTGCAGAGCAGCTGGTGGGTTCAAACTACCAACCTTCTGGTTAGCAGCTGAACACTTTACCCATTATGCCAGCAGAGCTCCTTCAAAATTACACTAGAGTTTAAATATGTTGATTTTTACCCACTTCAGCAAGAAATATGCCAGAAAACCTCTTTGAATTGTACTCCTCTGAATTATGGGGGAAACCCAGTTAAGAAAAGGACAATTTTCACCCTCACGGGAGCTTGTCAGATACCATCAGTTCTACCTCTTAATAGTTCTTGGATCAACCCCTTCCTCTCCATTCTTCATTAGAACTTAATTCTAAAGCCTTGGTTTGTGGAAGGCTGCAGCCTATAGCAGGAGCCATAACTCTATTTTGAATCTTGACATTTGAGTTCTTTCTGACCATTAAACAAGCAATATGGCTATGCCTAGAGAAGGCCAGGGCAAGCCCAGGCAGAGGCAGTTTGCCCTCCAAAAGAGTGTGGTTGTCATGGGGGATCAGAAGGGCAGTATTTGCACAGGGAGATAGCTCAGGGGCAGGAATACATAGGAAAGAAGGACACAGGGAAGAAGTAACTACAAGGAAGACGTGGGAAGAGAGCTGTCACATTGTGGGGATTGTAATCAATGTCATGAAACAAAATGTGTATGAACCGTTGAATGGAAAACAAATTTGCTCTGTAATCTTTCACCCAAAGCACAATTAAAAAAAAAAAAAAAAAAAAGAGTGGTTGGCCTCAGGTTTACACAAAGAACTAGGGAATTTGCCTGGGTGTGCCTTTAATTATTTATCAAGAATAGCCACAAGGTATCTAATTTAAGTTAAAAGTTGGATTCCTGGCATGGTCTTGCAGCCACCTTTGGCTATGATTCAAGGGTGTCATGGTTATGAGTCATATCCCAAGCACCATGTGGCCAGGTGGTCAAGCCCTAGAACCATTCCAATAAGCTTTTTTTTTTTTTCCCTCCTCCTATTTTTTATTTTTGCAGTGTTCCCTTCCATCCCCTCTCACCCCTGGTAACCAACAAAAAAAGTTTCCTTCCATATATAAACCTTTCATTGACTTTTCACAATAGCAGACTAATACAATATTTTTTCTTCAGTGCCTAAGGCATTTGACTGCTAACCAGAAGGCTGGGATTCAAACCCACCAGACACTCCTCAGAAGGAATATTGGGCAATCTATTTCCGTAGTGATACTGCCTCGGAAACCCAAGGAGGGTTTGCTATGAGTCAGATCTGACTCGACGGCAGTTATTTTGGTTTATTGGTTTTGTGATTGACTTACTTCATTCAGCATAATGTCCTCCAAGTTCATCAACATTATGCGGTGTTTTGCAGATTCTACATTATTTTTCAGTGTTGCATAGTATTCCATTGTGTGTATGTACCATAGTTTGGTTATCCATTCTTCTGTTGATGGGCATCTGGGTTGTTTCCATCTTTTAGCTATTGTAAATAGTGTTGTGATGAACATGGGTGTGCATATATCTGTTCTTGTCCGGTCTTTCACTTCTTTAGGATATATACCTAGCAATGGGATTGCTGGATCAAATGGTATTTCTAATTCTGGTTTTTTAAGTAACTCCCATACTGCTTTCCACAATGGTTGTATCATTTGGCAGTCCCACCAGCAGTGTATGAGAGTCCCAATCTCTCCACGTCCTCGCCAGCATTTGTTATTTTCTGTCTTGTAGAATTAGTGCTGGGGGAAGATGGCATCTCATTGTTTTGATTAGTATCTCTCTAATGGCTAATGATCATGAACATTTCTTCATATGTTTGTTGGCCACATGAATATCCTCTTTGGTGAAATATCTAATCATGTTGTCTGTTCATTTCTTAATTAGATTGTTCATCTTTTTGTTGTTGAGGTGTTGAAGTTTTCTATAAATTTTAGACAAGTCCCTTGTCCGATATGTCATTGCTGGACATTTTTTCCCAATCTGTAGGTTCTCTTTTTACCCTTTTGGAGAAGTCTTTTGAAGCACATAAAAATTTAATTTCTAGAAGGTCCCATTCATCTAGTTTATCTTCTGCCCTTTGTGCATTTTGGGTTATGGTTGACAGTCTATTTATGCCATAAATGAGGGCCCCTAAATTTGCCCCTGGGGAGGCAGGCCCTACCCAAGAGGCAGGAAAGGAAGAGAAAGCCAGGGACAACAAAGCTACAAAATCCAGGTAGGATCCAGGTAAGGGGAGGGCAGAAACATTCTGAACAGCTAAGGGAGACAAACTTGTCTGTCAATTTGTCATACTGTGGTGGCTTCTGTGTTGCTGTGAAGCTGAAGGCTGTACCACCAGTGTTTCAAACACCAGCAGCGTTGCTCATGGTGAACAGGTTTCAGCAGAGCTTCCAGACTGAGACAAACTCAGAAGGAGAAAGAAGTCATCCACTTCTCAAAGAATTGGCCAGGGAAGACCTTATGAATAGCAGAGAAACACTGTGTGATACATTACTGAACAACTTTATGAATAGACCTCAAACATTGTCTGACACAGTGCCAAAAGATGATCCTCTCAAGTCAAAAGGCACTCAAAATACAACTGGAAAAGAGCTGCCTCATCAGGGTAGAGCCAACCTTAACGATATGGATAAAGTAAAGCTTTTGGGACCTCCATTTGCTGATGTGGCACAATTCAAATTGAAGAAAAACAGCTGCAAACATCCATTAATAATCGGAACATGGAATGTACGAAGTGTGACTCTAGGAGAATTGGAAGTTGTCAAAAATGAAATGAAATGCATAAAGATTGATATCCTAGGCATTAGTGAGCTGAAATGAACCGATTTTGGCCATTTTGAATCAGACAACCATATGATCTTATGGCGGGAATGACAATTTGAAGAGGAATGGCATGGCACTCATCATCACAAAGGATGTTTCAAGATCTGTGTCCTGAAGTACAATTCTGTCAGTGATAGGATAATATCCATACACCTACAAGGAAGACCATCTAACTGCTAATCAGAAGGCTGGTGGTTCAAACCCACTAGCCACTCCTCGGAAGGAAGATTGAGCAATCTACTTCTGTAGAGATACTGCCTCAGAAACCCAGAGGGATTTCTATGAGTCAAATTGACTTGATGGCAGTGAGGGTTTTTGTTTGTTTGTTTGTTTGTTTGGGTTTACAAGGAAGACCAGTTAATACTACAATTACTCAAATTTACACACCAACCACCAAAGCAAAAGATGAGGAAATTGAAGATTTTTATCAACTTCTGCAGTCTGAAAATCACCAAACATACAGTCAAGATATGTTAATTATCACTCGTGACTAGAATGCAAAAGTTGGAAACAAAGAATCACCAGTAGTTGGAAAATTTGGCCTTGGTGACAGAAATAACGCTGGAGATCGCATGATAGAATTTTGCAAGACCAACAACTTATTCATTGTGAATACCTTTTTTCAACAACACAAACGGCAGCTATGCATGTGGACTTCACCAGATGGAGTACACAGGAATCAGACTGACTACATCTGTGGCAAGAGGCGATGGAAAAGCTCAATGTCTTTAGTCAAAACAAGGGCAAGAGCTGATTGTGGAACAGACCATCATCTGCTCATATGCAAGTTCAAGCTGAAGCTGAAGACAATTAAAAGAAGTCCACAAGAGTCAAAATATGACCTGATTATATCACTTCTGAATTTAGAGACCATCTAAAGAATAGATTTGATGCATTGGACACCAATGATTGAAAACGAGAAGAATTCTGGGATGACATCAAGAACACCATCCATGAAGAAAACAAGAGGTCTATTAAAAAGATGAGAAAGGAAGAAAGGACTAAAATGGATATCAGAAGAGACTCTGAAACTTGCCCCCGAGTGGTGAGTAGCTAAAGCAAATGGAAGAAATGACAAGATAAAAGAGATGAATAGAAGATTTCAAAGAGCAGCTCGAGCAGACAAAGCCAATTACTATAATGAAATGTGCAAATACCTGGAATTGAAAAACAAAAGGGAAGAACATGCTTGGCATTTCTCAAGCTGAAAGAACTGAGGGAAAAAAATTTAAGCCTCAAGTTGCAATATTGAAAGATTCTATGGGCAAACAGTTGAACAATGCAGGAAGCATCAAAAGAAGAAGGATACACAGAATCACTGTACCAAAAAGAACTGGTTGATCTTCATCCATTTCAGGAGGTGGCATATGATCAAAAACCAATGGTACTGAAAGAAGAAGTCGAAGCTGCACTGAAGGAACTGGTGAAGAACAAGGCTCCAGGAAATGATAGAATACCCACTGAGATGTTTCAACAAATGGATGCCCCGCTGGAGGCACTCACTCAGTTATGCCATAAGATTTAGAAGACAGCTACCTGGCCAACTGACTGTAAGAGATCCATATTTGTACCCATTCCAAAGAAAGGTGATCCCACAG
>NW_006921607.1:1777378-1778907 GCF_000298275.1 Orycteropus afer afer
AACTTTGCTTGCTGAAAGTGAGGATGACTTGAAGCACTTACTGATGAAGATTGAAGAATACAGTCTGCAGTATGGATTACATCTCAATATAAAGAAAATAAAAATTTTCACACTGGACCAATAAGCAGCATCACAATAAATGGAGAAAAGATTGAAGTTGTCAAAGACTTCACATTGCTTGCTTCTACAACTGACACCAATGGAAGCAGCAGTCAGCACATCAAATAACAGATAACACTGGGCAAATCGGCTGCAAAGGACCTCTTTCAAGTGCTGAAGAGCAAAGATGTCTCCTTGAGGACTAAGGTGCAGCTCACCCAAGCCATGGTATTTTCAATTCCCTCATATGCATGTGAGAGCTAGACGATGAATAAGGAAGACCAAAGAAGAGTTGATGCTTTTGAGTTGTCATGCTGGTGAAGAATGCTGAAAGTGCCATGGACTGCTAAAAGAACTAACAAATCTGTCCTGGAGGAACTGCAGCCAGCATGCTCCTTAGAAGTGAGAATGGCCAGACTTTTTTTCACCTATTTTGGTCATGTTATCAGAAGGGACCATTTCCTGGAGAAGGATGTCACACTTGGTAAAGTGGAGGGTCAACAAAAGAGATGAAATGACACAGTGGGTGTGGTGATGGGCTCAAGTATAGGAAAGATCATGGAGCTGGTGCGAGACCAGGCAGTGTTTTCGTTCTGCTGTGCATGGTGTTGCTATGAGTTGGAGATGACTCAATGGCACCTAACAACAACAAATGTGCCCCTAACTTTTCCTTGAAGAACTTTATAGTTTTAGGTTTCACATTTAAGTCTTTGATCCCTCCGCAGTTAATTTTTGTGTATGGTGTGAGGTATGGATCTTGTTTCATTTTTCTGCATACAGATACCCAGTTTTGCCAGCACTATTTGTTACAGACAATCTCTTCCCCATTTAATGGATTTCAGCCCTTTGTAAAAAATCACCTGGCCATAGGTCAATAGATCTATTTTGGGGTATTCAACTCAGTTCCACTGGTCCTATGTGTCTGCCATTGTACCCATACCAGGCTGTTTTGATACTGTGGCTGTATAGTAGGTTTTGAGATCTGGGAGCATGAGACCCCCTACTTTGTTCTTCTTCTTCGATTCTCAGTGCCATCAAGTCAATTTGACTCACAGCGACCCCTCCTTGGGTTTCCAAGGCAGTATCACCATGGAAGTAGATGGCCCAATCTTCCTTCCAAGGAGTCGCTGGTGAGTTTGAACCACCAGCCTTCTGGTTAACAGTCAAATGCCTTAGGCACTATGCCACTAGAGCTTCTTCTTCTTCAGTAATGCTTTGCTTATTCAAGGTCTCTTTCCTTTCCATATAAAATTAGTGATTGGTTTTTCCACATCCTTAATGCTGATAGGTCTCAGAAGGAAGATTGGGCAATCTACTTCCGTAGTGATACTGCCTCAGAAACCGAAGGAGGAGTCACTATGAGTCGGATCTGACTCAATGGCAGTGAAATGAGGGGGGGAATGTTGATGAGATCTGGATTGGGATTGCAC
>NW_006921607.1:1807907-1811382 GCF_000298275.1 Orycteropus afer afer
TTATCTTCTGTGTCTGTGTTAATTGGTTTCCCTTTTCTTTGTTGAAGAGGGTCTGTGCAATCCTTCTGCCTAGTCCGCCATCTTGCCGGAACTCCAGTTGGTCTGCTTTTAACACATTCCCTTAATTTCTGTTACCTGAAAATGTCCTAATTTCACCATCATATGTGAGGGACAGTTTTGCTGGGGATATAATTCTTGGTTGGAAGTTTTTTTCTTTCAGGGTTTTATACATACCATCTCATTGCCTCCTCCCCTGCATGGTTTCTGCAGAGAAATCAGAGCTTAGTCTTATTGGTTGCCCTTTGTAAGTAACTTTTCATTTTTCCCATGCTGCTTTCAAGATTCTTTCTTTGTCTTTGGTTTTGGTGAGTTTGATGATGATATGTCTTGGTGATTTTCTTTTGGGGCTCTATCCTGTTTGGGTTTTGTTGTATTTCTTGAATGGATATATTCTTATCTTTCATCATATCAGGGAAATTCTCTTCCAGTAAATCTTTGGCGATTTTCTCTGTGGTTTTATTTGTCTCTTCCTGTTCTGGAATTCCAATTACACATAGGTTACTCCTCTTGATGGTATCCCACATGAACCTTAGGCTTTCTTCATTTTGTTTTTATCTTTTTTCTGATTGATCCCTTTCCAAAGAAGTACTGAGGTATTTGTCTTCAATCTCACTAATTCTGTCTTCTATTGATTTAATTCTACTCCTTTGCCCATTCAATGTGTTATCTATTTCTGAAAATTTAGTATCGATCTTCTGGATTTCTATCTGTAGATTTTATATCATTTCTAATTTCTCATTTATTTTGTCATTTTGTTCTTGTATTTGTTGTGGTTAAAGTTTTGTGTCAACTTGGCTGGGCCTGGTTGAGTGGCTGGGCAGCTGGTAGTAGTTATTCCCCATGATGAGACTGATAATCACCTCCGTAGTGGGACCTACCACAAGCAGCTGAATAGCTGCTTTAGGGATATGGTCAGCTTCCTGTATATAAGAAACAGCCTTGGGAATGGTCTCTAGCTTATGGCATGCTAGAACCCTGCATGTAGCCATGTCATTGTTCAACAGCCTGCCATGCTCTGCCAAACTTGGGACTTGGAAGGGACTTGAATTATGGCCTGCCATGTGGTTTGGCAACATTGGCACTGTGCCTTTTTATTTGTCAACCTTGGGCTTGTCAGCCTCAGCAGCCAGTAGCTGCCTGAGTCAAGAGATGTCTCTAGTTTCAGTGGGCTGCGAGCAAGAGGCAGAGTTGAATCCCAAGGTGAGGGGCTTTCACACAGCCCCTAGAAACTGGCACCTTGAACTCAGACTTAAAGCCTCCAAACTTAAGAGAATAAACTCCTGTTTGTTAAGGCCATCCCATTGTGGTATATTTCTTGTCAGAGAAGCACTAGGTAAACAGAACAGTATTGTTTTCTGAAATTATTCTAGGCTATGAGTCTCTGTGTTTTCCTTAATTTTGTCAGTGTTTTCCTTGATCTGTCTCTCAATCTGCTGAAGGAACCTAAACATGATTCTTTTGAATTCCTTCTCAGGGAGTTCCAATGCTGCTTCCTCCTCAGGAATGTGTTATGGGTTTGTATCCTGGTCCTTTGTTTCTACTGCTTTATCTTGCTTCTTTGTGTGGACTGTGATAGTCTGCTGTCTCCAAGTCATTGTGACATTTTGGTGTTTCTATTTAATTGGTGATTGTATGTTGGAGTGATTTGCCTACAATTGTCATTTTCTTTGTTTTGTTTGGGCTTGTTTGAATGTATCTGAGTAAGCAGAGTACTGTGTTCCTCTACTTGCTAGTTGGCAGCACTTATGCACTCATCACCTATCTCCTTTCCAGTCGTCAACCTCTCATATGTCCATGCCTATTCTTAGGTCCCTGGAATCTGAACAAGAATGCTGTTTCTTTAAATGTCCAAAATAGCCACAGCTTGTAAATATTCAAAATGGCTGTGCCCTCCAGACAGCCAAAAGTCCACAGCTCAGTCTTCCTCCTTCTTAGCTGTTTCCCTTTTTAGTCATCAGCTACCAGCATAGTCATCCATGCATCCCTCGGTGAGTAGGGCCAATTTTTAGGTTAATTCTCAGGTCCTAACACCACTGGTAAATATTTATACTGTCCATGCCATCAGGATAGCTGATAGTCTACAGCTCTGTTTGTCTCCTTATTCACTGTTTTCATTCAAATTCTTTTACTAGTTGGTGTTTAATCCACTTCTGTATCCTTCCTTTCAAAGCTCAAGACTCCAGGATTATCTTCCTTATCTATGTCAATTGGTTTCTCTTTTTTTATTGAAGAGGGTCTGTGTAGCTTGTCTGCATATTTGCCATCTTACCAGAAGTCTTCAATCCTGTAAGCTTTTAACCTGCAGTTATGTACATACCACAATTATGTCCTTTCCCCACTTCTGTAGTCCTGTCCACAACAATGATGGATTGACTTGTCACCAATCATGATCTTGTGATTATTTCCTTTATTTTTCTTTTATATATAATGCAAACCAAGCTGTGAGTCTGCACACACCATCGGCCTCCTGCTGACGGTCCTTCGTCAGGATGATTGTCTTTGTTAAGGCTTAATAAAAAGGTCTCCACAGAATATGTTTGAGTGTAGAGTCTTTTTTTTTTTTCCCCTCACTGCTGTTGTGAATCCATGTGGAGGTGGAGCAATAGGAACTCTCATTCATTCGAAATGAAGAATGGTACAGCCACTTCAGAAGAGTCTGACAGTTTCTTACAAAACTAAACAGAACTTTACCTTACAATCCAACAATCACGCTCCTGCTATTTACTCAAATGAACTGAAAACATATGTCCACAAAAAACCCTGCCCATGAATGTTTGTAGCAGCTTTATGCATAATTGCCCCAAACTGGAAGCAGCCAAGACATTCTTTGGTAGGTTAATGGATAAACTGTGATACACCTATACCATTATTCAGCAATAAAAACAACTGAGTTATCAAGCTACAAAAAAGGAGCTCTGATGGCACAGTGGTTAAATGGTCAGCTGCCAATCAAAAGGTCCACGGTTCAAACCCACTCCAGGAGAAAGATGTGGCCATCTGCTTCTGTAAAGATTACATCCTTGGAAACCTTAGGGTGCCATTCTACTCTGTCCTATAAAGTTGTATGGGTCGGAATCAACTTGATGGCATGAAAGAACCTTAAACGCATATTGCTAGATGAAAGAAGCCAGTCTGAAAAACACTACATACTGTATCATTCCAACCACATGACTTTCTGGAAAAGGCAAAGGGACAGAGTCAGAAAATTAAAAAAGATCAGTTAAGGGTTGGTGGGGGCCAGGGACAAATAGGTGAAAGACAGCATTTTAAGGGCTATTGTGGTGGTTATGTTTGTGTGTCAACTTGGCTGGGCCTGGTTGAGTAGCTGGGCAGCTGGTGGTAGTTATTCCCCATGATGAGACTGGCAATCAACTCCATGGTGGGATCTACCACAAGCAGCTGAGTAGCTGCTTTG
>NW_006921607.1:1811762-1812389 GCF_000298275.1 Orycteropus afer afer
AAGGTTGAGGGGCTTTCACCCAGCCCAAAGAGCCTGGCACTTTGAACTTGGACTTAAAGCCTCCAAACTATAAGAGAATAAACTCCTGTTGTTAAGGCCATCCTATTTGTGGTATATTCCTGTCAGAGCGGCACTAGGTAACCAGAACAGCCATCAAACTGTTCTGCATGATACTGTAATGGTGCATACATGACATTATGCATTTTTCAAAAGCCACAAACCTGTACAATGCCAAGAGTAACCCTAACATAAACTATGGACTTTTGTTAATAATAATGTATCAATACTGGTTCATAAATTCTAACAAATGCATCACACTAATGCAAGATTTTTTAAAAAGGAGCTCTGGTGATGTAGTGCCTAGGGCATTTGACTGCTAATCAGAAGACTGATGGTTCAAACCCACCAGCAACTCCACATAAGAAAGACTGGGCATTCTACTTCCATAAAGATTTACCACCTCGTAAGGGGAAACTGTGTGCAGAGGGAAAGAGAGCTTATGGGAATTCTCTATACTTCACATAATCTTTCTGTACACCTAAAACTGCTCTGATCAGAAGGAAGACAGGACAATCTACTTCTGTAGTGATACTGCCTCGGAAACCCAAGGAGGGGTGGCTATGAGTC
>NW_006921607.1:1812617-1831418 GCF_000298275.1 Orycteropus afer afer
ACACATACATATATATTTCAGACTTCTTTTCCTTCCACTCCATGCAATCTTTACTTCTGTCAACACACACAGCTTCATTCTATTGTAATAGTAAATTCCCAAAAGTTACTTGCTTTTTAGGAGCTCTGGAAATATAGTAATGAGCTCTGATGATGAGTCTTTAAAGCATTCAGCTGCTAATGAAAAGAACAGCAGTTCGAATCCACCACCCATTCTATGGGAGAAAGATGAGGCAGTCTGTTTTCATAAAGATTTACAGCCTTGGAAACCCTACAGGGCAGTTATACTCTGTCCTAAAAGGGTCACTATGAGTTGGAATTGACTTAAGGGCAGTGGGCTTGTTTTGGTTTTGATGGCATAATGGCTAAAGCATTTGGCTGCTAACCAAAAGGTTGGTGGTTTGAACCCTACCAGCTGCTCTATAGGAGAAAGATGTGGTAGTCCTCCCTGTGGGGCAGTCCTACTCTCTCTATCTATAGAGTCGTTATGAGTCGGAATCAACTTGATGGCAGTAGGATATTTGCTTTTTAAAAAATCCTGTCTTTTTTTTTTCCAACTTTTTGTTGTTAATTGATGTTCATTTGGCTTAGAGCCATGGCCACCCCCCGTACAGTGTAACAAAACATGACATTTATTGGTTCTGCGCCATCTTCATGATTGTTGGTATATCTGAGTCCACCATTGTAGCTATTGTGTCAATCCATCTCACTGAGGGTCTCCCTGCTTTTCACTGACCTACTTTACAACACGATTCCTTTTTTGGCAATTAGTCTTTCTTGAGCCTGTGTCCAAAGTAAGTGAGCTGAAGCCTCATCATCCTCATTTCTAAGGAGTATTCAGCCTTATTGAGGTATAATTTATCCCCAGGTTTATATATGTTCTTAGAAATGAAAGAGAAATTTAAATTTCCGACAGAATATACCAAGTGCTCGTTACGGAAAATTGGATCATAAATTCTTGTATGACCTAATAAAGCCAATATTATTTTAAAAAATTGTATAAAACTACAGGTCTGAGTAAATAAAATACATCACAATTTATTTAAATGGAAGATTTGGTCTCTCACTTTTAAATAAATCAAATATCACAGATATAGCCAAAGTGCTTCTCTTAATCCCATCCTACTTCCTCCCTCTTCAGAAGTAACCATTACCCTAAATTGGCATATATCATTCTCAAGCATCTAAATATGTTGTTGTTGTTGTTATTGTTATGTGCTGTCGAGTCAGCCCCGACTCATAGCGATCCCTCCTTGGGTTTCCGAGGCAGTATCACTACGGAAGTAGGATTGCCCAACCTTCCTTCCGAGGAGTAGCTGGTGGGTTTGAACCGCCAGCCCTCTGGTTAGCAGTCAAGTGCTTTTAGCCACTATGCTACCAGAGCTCTAAATATGTTAGATTCCACAAATACTATGTGATATTGTTTAGTGATTTTAAAACATACATAAATGTTGTCATACAGCACAGAATCATTTGCAATAATGTCTACTTAACACTACATTTTTTTATGCCCCGAAAACTAAGGTTAAAGTAAAAAATTAAGAATTATTTTTTCAAAATTATACAAAGAGTTACAAATATAATTAATAAAAAAATTGGTACTGGACCAGTGGGGACTAGTGGAACACCCAAGACTATCTCCCTGGGATGCTCTTTAAACTTGGAATTCAAACCACTCCAGGAGGTCACCTATCAGCCAAAAGACAGAATGGTTCATAAAATATATCCTATTATCACCCTTGAGTATTGTGTTCCTCTAAACAATCATCTAAAATGAGACCTACTGGTCAACATTTATCCTAGACCAAAGATGAGTAGGCAAGGGGAGACAGGGAAGCTAGGATAATGGAGACAGAACAACTAGAATGTAAACAATGAGAATGGTGACAATTGTGAAAAGTGCAAACAACTCACTAGGTAATGTATATCCAAACCAAACTCACTGCCCTAGAGTCAATTGCAACTCATAGCAACCCCTCTTTGGGTTTCTAAGGCAGTATCTCTACCGATGCAGACTGCCCAGTAGTCCTTCCCAGGAGTGGCTGGTGGGTTTGAACTGCCAGCCTTCAGGTTTGCAGTCAAGTGCCTTAGGCACTACACCACCAGAGCTCCTAAATAATGTGTGTTGTTGTGGTGGTTGTGTGCTGTGGAGTAGGACCGACTCATAGCCATGCCTCCTTGGGTTTCCCAAGCAGTATCACTAGGGAATTAGATTGCCCAATCTTCCTAAGAGTGGCTGGTGGGTTTGAACCTCCAGTGTTCTCGTTAGCAGTCAAGTACCTTAGGGACTATGCTACTAGAACTCCTAAATAATGTGTACAGCAATTTTTTTTTATTATTAGGATTTGGGTGAAGATTTACAGAGTAAATTCACTTTTCATACAGTAGTTCACATATACTTTGTCTCATGTCATTGACCAAAATTTACAATGCAGCAGCTCCCCTCCCACTTCCTCCCCATAGTTACCTCCTCCCAGTGTCCATCCCTTCATACTCTTCGAGAGGCCCATTGTCTGCCAACCCTGTATATGATCTTGGATACACTCTCCATTTAGACATACATAATTGTTTAGCTTGTTCACCCATCTATCCGTCCCTATACCCATGTTTGCTTTCATTGACAACTCAGTATTGTATTTACAAAGGGGTTCATATTTGTTGTTTGTACTGCCCATGTAACTCTCTCTGTCTTTCTCATCCTCAATGCTGCCATATTGGTCACTCACATTTGGTACATTGCCCTTCTCTTCACCCAAATCAATATTTATCTCTATCTATCTAACAGCATTCCCTCCCCTTCCCTCCCACCCCTGGTAACCAACAAAGAAAATGTCCTCCAATATATAAACCTTTCCTTAACTTTCACAATAACGGACTAGTACAATATTTGTCCTTTTGTACAGCAATTTTTAAATGCGAAATGAATTTTCTATATAAATTTTCTCCAAAATTACAATAAAATATTTTTTAAAAAACCATATGAAGACATGGAAAATAATTGATGGGGCAAAAAAGGCAAAGAAGTAAAAGGTGCGCGGTCTGGGCGGGGCTGACAGGTGGGCGGAGTCTAGAATGGGAACTGGGAGGGGCCATAAGGGCATTGGGCGGGGCCTGGGAGATCCTGAGCCTCCGGGTGGAGGCGTTGGTTCCGCCGGGAAGCTGCTGTCATGGTGGCTCCCGTGGTGTACCTGGTAGCAGCAGCTCTGCTCGTTGGTCTTATCCTCTTCCTGACTCGCAGCCGAGGCCGGGCGGCGGCAGGTAGGAGATACCGCTGCGCCATAGACGGCGAGGCCCGGTTTTACGGTCTCTGAACCTTTCTATGCCGGCGCGCCGCGGCCCCTGCGCATGCGCTTGATGTGCTTTTCGAGGAGGTGTTTGCCGGATGGGCCTGACAAAGATGTTGTCCGACAGCGTTCTGGCGGCCGTGAGACAGACGTACGCATGCGCATATGTGCACGCGAAGAGGGACGTGTTGAGAACCGCAGTGCTAAAACCCAGTCCTGAAGACCTTCGCTGTTCTTCCAGCTTTAAGCCAGAGCCTTGTCCCAGCTCGCTCCTCTCTTCCTTACATTCTAGATCTGCATACCCGGAGGGGCCAGGTCTTGATCGATAACCCACTGTCATCTCTCATTTCCTCTGGGCTATTCCCCTTTGCGCCCATTGGGGGCCGCAGAGCGTCCCGTTCCTTCCAAGTTAGGTCTAGAGAGGGTGCCAGGGAACGGACACTTGAATGTTTTCTGCCTATCCACAGGCTGGAAGGAAGCATGAGGCCTCTTCAGGAAGCTCTGTGAAGCCCCCTTTTCCCCTGCCCACCCTAAGAAAAGCACCCATGCTCCCTCCCTTAGCCTCCTCTCCCCCCCTTTCTGTATCCCACCAGTTGCACCCAGACCGGAAGCTGTGTCTGTCATCCGCCAGGACACAGAGCAGATACACCTGTCGTTTTCCCTCCCTGCCATTTTCTTGTGGGTATATGGGTTTGTGTTTGTGTCTCTCCTCCACCCTTGGACCACGGGCTGTTTCAGAGCACCATCATGCCCCAAGGGCAGGGGAAAGGGATGCTGAGGTAAGGCAGGTAGCCAAAAAGCCTTCCTGGAAGGGAGACTCAGCTCCTGCCAGCAAGTAGACTCTGATTGGAGTGCTAGATAAAATTATGGCAAACAACATAAGGCAAGAAACCAATGAACTAATGCATTGGGCATTTGGGTGAGGTCTGGAGAGGCCAGGTGGGTTTTCTGGAGAAGGTAGGGCCTTAGCTCCATTTTGCAAGGCATGGAAAGTACTGACAAGTCAGCCGGAAAGGTGGGGCTGACCGGAAGGTATCACCATAGGTAGGTGAGCTTGCTGCCGAGAACCAGGGTGTTGGCCTGGGTTGTAAAGGCCTCCGTGGTCAGATTGCAAAGATGCAAGGTTGGGCTTTGTTCTGTGGGCAGCAAGAGCCTGGGAGGAGGATGAGCAAAAGAAGATGAGCCTCCCAGAATACTGCCCTTCCTGCCATCAGGTGGGCCAGGCAGCTGGGCACTATCATGGTTCCTCTCTTCCCTCTAGCTGCCCAAGAGCCACAGCACAATGAAGAGGAGCCAGGTGTAGCAGGCCAAGAGGCCCAGCCTGGGCGCCTAGAGCCTGGGGAGCAGAGAACTGAGGGCAGACCCCGGCGCCGGAGGGACCTGGGCAGCCGCCTGCTGGCCCAGCGTCGAGCCCAGCGGGTGGCCCAGGCAGAGGTGGATGAGAATGAGGAAGAGGCAGTCATCCCAGGTGAGAGGGGCCCAGCCTGGTGAGGAAGGGGGGTGAATGGGGAGGGGAGTATGCTGGTGTGGGCACACTTGTTCCCTGAGGACCTTGCCCTAGGGCCAGAGTGCCTGACTGGGAGCTTCTGCAGATACTGGGATGTTGTCACCTGTAACTTCAGAAGAGGAATTGGGGAGTAGAGACCCATAGGCCTCCATCTCCCCTGTGCTGGGAGACCAGCAGAGCCCTTAGGATTATGAGAAAGTTCAGTAAGGGCTCACATGCAGTGTCCTCTGCCCTCCTCTGATTTCACAAGGGGAAGATATAACCAACATCAGCGGCATCAGTCCAGGCTGACCCCTGTGAAACAGAGGGTCAACCTTTTTTTTTTAACCAATTCTGACACCAATCATCCCTCCCATGGCACTCTCCACTTCTCTGCTGCGCCCTCTGCTGCATTTGATAATTCATTGCAATGGCCACACAAAACTCACAGACCATACTCATGATTATGGGGCTTATTAGGTAAGTAATAGGTTACAGTTCAGGTTCAGGAATGCTCAGGATAGAATTCTTGGAACAAGACAGCCCCTCCTCTGCTATGCTTGCAGGCACACTTCTCTTTGGCCCTTGGCCTCTCAGCCTGGCCTCTGCCCTGCTCGGGCAAGTGTTAAAAAGCTCTTTTAGTTCTGCATCCCACTCCACCAGCAACCCGCCTGCCCACAGGCACTCAGCTTTTTCACTCATGGGCCAGCAGTCTTGCTGCTCTGTCTTGTGCTGGTCTCTTGGTTCAGCTGCCACCATCTCATTGTCATCTTCCTGCCATCTCTTTGCTGAGGAGGTCTAGCACAGGGATCTTGGGTGCAAGGATATACTCCCCTTCACCTCAGGCTCTTCTCTCAGCGGCAGTGAGATCCTGCTTTGCTGCCTCTGGGAGGACTCATTTTAAGCCTAGCAAGATGACAAAACTGACCTTGTCACATTAGTGTTTTCCTTATTTGCACAGTCCCACCCCCAGAAGGCAACCATATATCTTATCTGCATTCTTAGTAAGTTGTCCATTCCCTTTGGTGGACCTTACATTTGCATAGTTTTAGCCAGTCATCTTGTGGGAGTCACAAAGACCATGGCTAGAAGAGCCATACCAAGCAATTCTCTGCACTGCAGAAAGAATGCACCTTCTTCAAGTACTTAATGGCTGGCTTGAGCCTGAGAAGAAGACACCTGGCCCTTTCCCAGAAACAGGGCATTTGGAGTCTTTTCCCTTGTACCTTGGGGATTAGCCCCTTTGGCTCAAAAAGAGGCTTTCTGTTTTGCCACTCCTCTTACCTCAGACATGGGGTCAGACGTCTTGCTGCTCAGACATTACCTGGTCTTTACCTTTCCACTAGTCCTAGGATAGTCCTGAGCCAGGGCTGTCCTTTTGACCAGGGCCTGCTGGCAGGAAAGGATAACCATGGCCAGGGCCTGAGCCTAGAACCCTCAGCTCCTGACTACAGTGAAGAGGACTTAGATTTGGCTAGGATAAATTTCCCAGGGGCCATTCTTCCCTGGGGGTTTGGCTCACAGACAGAAACCAGAGACCTCTGAAAACCCAGACAGTCCTGTCTGATCTTTAGACTCTTGGACACTAGAACCCTGGGTCTCCCTCTTCATGGCTATACAGCATCTAAAGTTCTCATCTGTCCCTTTACTCCATGGCCTCTGAGCCCTCTCCTTCCCCTAACACACTCACTCAATAGTACAGATTTCTGCATTCATAGCAGATGCTTCTGGAGGGTAGAGCTGGGCTTGTGATACTCACAAGGGTGTGAAGGGGATTCCTCTATGAAGAAAGAATGTTGGTCCCCTCTCACCAGGGCCTGAAGCCTCTTTCTCTGACCATTCCCAGCCCAGGGAGAAGAAGACATTGAGAAGCCAGTGGAAAGTCACCTGTCAGGGAAAATTGGAGCCAAGAAACTGCGGAAGCTAGAGGAGAAACAAGCGCGAAAAGCCCAGCGTGAGGCAAGTGAAGGATGGGGTGCAGCTCTGTCCTTGCCTACCTGTCCCTGTGGCAGAACCTTCCCTTGGGGCTCCTTGCATCCCAGGATAAATTTCCCCAAAGGGCCATCCCTCCCTGGGCTTGCCTGGCTCTGCTTCCTGCAGCTTCATTCTCTGGCCTGGCCCAGGCATTGCCTTCTCCAGCCTCAGAGGTGGGCATGCTCTAGCTAAGGGTAGGGGATGTGTCCTCTGTGAAAGCCTCTCTCCTTAGGTGGTGCAGAAGATTGACGTATTTAGCTAACCATAAGGCTAGAGGTTTGAGTCCACCCAGAGGCACTGCGGAAGAAAGGCCTGGTGATCTGTTTGTGAGGAAATCAGCCATTGGAAAGCTGATTCTACTCTGACACACATGGTACTGCCATGACTCAGGGTTGATCAACTCTATGGCAACCAGATTTTTTCTCCAGGCAGAGGAGGCGGAGCGTGAGGAACGGAAGCGCCTGGAGTCCCAGCGTGAGGCAGAGTGGAGGAAGGAGGAGGAGCGGCTTCGCCTAGAGGAGGAGCAGAAGGTGAGGTAGATCCCTTTGATCCCTGACTGGCCAGCCCTGCTTCCCATGCAGCCCCCCAGTACCTCCAGCCTCGAAGATGGGCCAAGGATCAGGTGCAGACAAAGCCTGTGGAGAGCTGGCTGCCTTAAGTCAGGTTTCTGAGAAGGAGAGCCAGGCACTGGGATTCCTGTGCATATGGTTTATTGCACATGCCTGGATTCAAGGGCACTGAGGTGGTGGTCCAAGTGGCTAGAGCAGAGTAAGCAGGAGGAGAGGAGGAGAAAGGCTCAGCACAGTAAGGCAGGTCTGGATCCTGAGGCCCTTGAGGCTACTGAGGCCTTGTAAGAGGCAGTGGACCCTCCCTGTGCTGTGTCTAGTACAGGGCCTGCCATGCAGGGGCTGCCCAGGGCCTGCGGGCTGCTGCAGTGATGGCAGTTCATGAGCGTTTGCCAGTGTCTTCCTCCAGTCTCAGAACAAGGTGCCCAAGGAAGGGAGCACCACAAAGATGTGGGGTATATAGGGTGAAAGCCAGGGCTTCCTTAGTTAGGAAGAGCCTACAGGCTGACATCTGTGACTCGAGTCCAGGGACCCTGGATGGCAGGCAGCCAGGCCCTGGGTTCTGTAGCAGATGGGCCAGAGCACCGCGGAGGGCAGCATGAGCACATTAGCAGAGAGGGTTTTAGCCTTTCTGAACATCGATCTTGCCTTGTTGTTGTTGTTATGCGCCGCCAAGTCGGACCGACTCATAGCGACCCCTCCTTGGGTTTCTGAGGCAGTATCAACTACAGAAGTAGATTGCCCCATCTTCCTTCCGAGGAGTGGCTGGTGGATTTGAACTACCAGCCTTCTGGTTAGCAGTCAAATGCCTTAGGCACTATGCTACCAGAGCTCCCAAATCTTGCCTTTTGCACCTTTAATATTCATCCTGGGGCTCTTCCCCCTCTACCAGTTCTCTGTTTATTAACATTTTACAAAGTCTATTTGTCGTAACTAATGAATAAGTGTTGGCATGTTAATTAACTAAACGCCATACTTTATTCAAATTTTACTAATTTTTCCCCAGAGCCCTTTTTCTGTTCCAGAGTCCCATCTGGGATCTGTGACATTTAGCTGTCGTGCTTTGTTAGGCTCCTTTGGGATGACAGTTTCTCAGATTTTGTGGTTTCTTGATGACCTTGACAGTTTTGAGGAGTGCTGGTCAAGTTCTTTGTAGAATGTGCCTCAATTTGAGTTCAGCTGATGTTCTTCTCACAGTTAGACTGGAAAGAAGACCATAGAGATGAAGTGCCCTTCTCAACACAACATATCAAGGATACATGTTATCAATTTGACTTAACACTAATGATGTTACTCTAGATCACCTAACTGAGATTGTGTTTGCCCGGTTTCTCCATTCCCAAGTTACTCTTTTCTCCCCCTCTTTTCCATACTGTAAGGAGTTCTGGTGGCATGGTGGTTAAAGCCTTTGGCTGCTAACCAAGAGGTCAGCAGTTTGAACCCATCAGCTGCTCTGAGAGAAAAAGATGAGGCAGTTAGCTTCCGTAAAGGTTTATAGCTTTGGAAACCCAGCGGGGCAGTTCTACTCTGTCCTAAAGGGTTGCTGTGAGTTGAAATCAGTTCGAGGGCAATAGATTTTTCCATACTTTGCTCTTTGAAAACAAGTCACTAGGCGAAGCCCACACTTAAAGTGTAGGGGGTTATGTTCCACCTCCTTGAGTGGAGAATAGCTACATAAATTATTTGGAAATCTTCATTCCAGGACCTTTGTCTTTTTTCCCTATTTATTTACTTACTTAATCGTTATGTCCATATGTGTTTACAGATATTTTAGACTTTTGCTTATGTCTAAAAAAACAAAGAAAATAAGGGGTTGGTTATCGTTCATTTTTTTGCACAAATTATTCCAGCTTGGGGAGCTCTTTAAGTTGATATCTGTGTCCATTTGGCATTACTCCCATCATGTTTTTTTAGTACATTTACTTTCTGGCACTACAAGATGCTCGGGGTTCATGTTATATATCCTCTGCCCAGCTTTAGCTTTATATAGAGATATTCTGAGAGACCTTTCTGAGGGCTTTGGAAAATGATTTGTGTTGGTGGAGATTGTTGCAGTAAGTGGTGATGAGTGAAGTAGACAGATTAAGAAGCTTTCAGGATACCAAAGAGGGAAAGGAAGATGAGACATCATTTCTGACCAGGGCAGATGGCTGATGGCAGTGTGATTCACTGAGTGAGGAACTAAGGAGGTGGACCAAACGTGGGGAATGGGTCACAGGCTCTGTCTTGGACATGCTAAATTTGAGGTGCCCGTGAGACAGCCAAGTGTGTGTGTCACGTGGGCTGTGTTTGGGAGGAGAGGTTTGGGCCGGAGTACAATGACAGTCATTGGCAAGAATATGATTGTTGATGCTGTGGGTATGGGTAAGGTGTCCAGGGAAACAGGAAAGGACGGAAGGGCCCAGGCTGAGTGATGAAGGAGGTAGGAACAAATGGCCCAGGAAGCAGGAGGAAATCCAGGAGAGACTGGGAGCCTAGGAGCCAACAGAGAAAGGCACGGATAGCCTCTGTGCCCTACACCAGTGAGAGGACGGGGCTATGAGTCCTGAAGGGTGTCCCTTGGATTTAGTGAGAAGGAGGGCATTGGTGACACTGTCATAGGAGGAGTTTTGGTGGAACAGGGAATGTCAGATTGGAGTGGAAGGTTAAAAGGTGGTGAAGAAATGGACCTTGGTGTTTGTTCAAGAAGTGTGGGCATGATGGGGTAGAAAGTGGGGACATTATAGGGTCATGCAGGGTTTTTGGGGTTTTTTTAAACCAAATATCTTGCGTTTTTATTAGTCAGTTTCTTAATGCAGAAGTATAAAAACAAAACAAGAAACCAGACATTTCCCAAATCACAATAAAAATTAAAAAAAAAAAAAAGTAGTAGTCATGAAACTGATGAGAAGAGGGGCATTGCCTACTCTTCAGCTTGGAGAGGGTAGAGGTCAGGGTCTTAAAGGTTCTGAGCCCTGAGAAAGGGCTGGCCTACCTTTGGTATCCTGTGGGACAGGAGGGCCCAGAAGAGGGCACCCTGCCCCCAAATACCTGACTTTTGGCTGCTTTGTGTCCACAGGAGGAGGAAGAGAGGAAGGCCCGGGAGGAGCAGGCCCAGCGGGAGCATGAGGAGTACCTGAAACTGAAGGAGGCTTTTGTGGTGGAGGAGGAGGGCGTGAGTGAGACCATGACAGAGGAACAGGTAGGTCCAGCATGCCTGGGAAACTTCTCCCTGTACACACCAAGGAGCTGGGGGCTAGGTCAGCCCATGGCTGGCCATCCTATCCCACACACTCTGGCTAGGCAGTAAAAGAGGTGGGTGGGTATCAGTACCAGCAGGCTCTGTTGGCCCGAGGCCTTGTCCTTAGAGCATGGTGCTACAAAACCTTCACCATGCACCTGCCCATGCAGGCAGGTTGTAGGTGGCACCCCAGGTGGTTGGGCGAACAAATAGATGGCACTCAGGTGGTGGTCATAGTCAGGTGGGAAGGCACAGGCCCTGCAGCCTCTTGCAAGGGAGACACTCACCCTGATTTTTCTGTTCCTCTAGTCCCACAGCTTCCTGACAGACTTCATCAATTACATTAAGGTAAGAACCTGCAGAGCAGAGGCCCAGGACCAGCTCCCTGCCCTTGCATACATGTTGTAGATGTTCTCTTTGGGGCCTAGAGAGAGAGGATCTGAGCAGAGGCTGTGGGTGTTTCACTCCGGCACGTGCAGGAGTGGGCAGGGCAACCAAAGAAGCTGAGCTGCAACGTCCTGGCCAGGAGAGCCCTTTCTTTTCTGACCTCAAAGGGGAAGAAGGACCGGTCTGTGTGGGTAGCATAAACCTTTGCTCGTGCCTCACTCTCAGTGTTTGACAGCTCTTCAGACCCGTGCTCAGTGACTCACTGTGTTTTTGAGCTTTTTCACATGTATTTCCTGTCACTTCTGTCAGACTGAAGCTCCACAAGTCAAAACAAGTGTCCCCTGCCATGTGGCCCTGACTGAGATCTGGGTCTTCCAGGGGAAACAGCATGGTGTTTCCTTTGGAATCTAGGGCGGGGTGGCAGGTGTGTCCCTTTCTGTCCACCGCCTCAGCGCAGGCGGCCCGGATGTTGCTCCAGGTTGCATAAGCACGTCTTGCTTTGCCTTGCTGCTAAGCAACTTCTCCTCTCCCACGAAAGATGCGTTGAGGGGAGAGGTTTTCAAGTGTAGCTCAGAGGTGCAGAGGCGGCTGAGGGAAAGAGTGCAGCGGGAACGGGGGCGAGGCTGGGGGTGGTACTAGGGGGTGCCAAGGAGCCAGGGCTTGCATAATCCTCCCCTCACCCCCACCAAGAGAGCAGGGTTTAGCTGCCTCCCAGCAGTGGGGACCTGGGCCCACAGCCTGGGCTGGGGGTTCCTGAGAAGGGGTTACACCAGCAGCTTCCAGAGGATCCTGTTCCCCCAAGCTCTGAGCACTCCCCCCGTGGAGCCTATTTTCCCTGGAACGCTGTATCAGGGGCCGCAGTCTTTGGCAGGATATCATTTGATTTCCTAATGCTTTCTGCAACTCCCAGTCCCCATCTACGCAGTGGGCAACAACGTGGCTCTGAATCCCTGGAAGCCCTCCTAGGTGGAAAGGGCCCCCAGGGGATTCTAGTAGTCTCTTTGATGGCTTCCTGCAGCTGCCATGCTCTAGGGTTCTCCAAACATCTGGAGCTTAGAGGTACATCCAGCCTGTGCTGGTTGGTTCTCCTGGAGCTGCTGCCCTCCCCGCCGCCTCCCGGCTCCGAGGATTTCAGGGCATTCCCATGCCCAGCAGAGTATACCTGAGGTCTGCAGAGAGTTTGCTCTTGTCAGTCCACTCTCCTTTCTGACTATGGTTGAGTTGGTTTACTTTTGGCCCCAGCAAAATCTTGGTCCAGGTTCTCGGGGACTCCATGTTTCTGCTCTGAGCTGTCACTGAGAGCCCAGAGCCTGCTCCCTGCCATGTCGGTAGAGGCCAGCTGGCCAGGTTACCTTGTGCTCACCCACTTCCTGGCCCCACTGCAGCTCACTCGCCTCCCTGATTGCACAGACGGGTTGGCATTTCAGAGAGTCACATGCCATCTGCAGCCAGGGAGGTGTCACCGCGTTGCTCCTCCCCCAGTTCGTTTGCTATGGAAAGTACACGGAAACACAAAAGACCTTCTTCTCTTGAGTCATGCTGTCGGGGGTTGGGGGGCAGGTGATGCATGTGTAGGACCCTGCAGTGAACCATTGCCTGTACCCCTGGAAACAGGTTCTACTGAGAGTGTGAGGAAGCACCTGGGATGTGGCTGTACATGGAAAGTACTTAGAGGTGTTAGTTATTTTAAGGGTGCACTCAGTGCATCAGATGGTGTGAAAAGGATGAGTGAAAAGAAATGTGGGTTTGTCAGGGTTGTGGCAGCTTCAGGCCAGGGCCAGGGTAAGGGCGAGCAAAGGCAGGAATAAGTGTGCCCCCCGAAAGACCCTGGCTTCCTTATCCGTAGACTGGCGTGTCCCATCAGCCAGGCTCAGCTTAGGAGCATGAGCTGTTATGTTCACCATTGCACACCCCACATTGCAGGGCCTTGTCCTGGCAGATCCTCAGAAAACACAAGTCCATGGTGGCAGCTTTTTTTTTTTTTTTTAATTTTTATTGTGATTTGGGTGAAAGTTTACAGAGCAAATTCATTTTCCATACAGCAGTTCACATACATTGTGTCTCATGACATCGACTGTAGTTTCCCACAATGCAACAGCTCTCTTCCCACTTCCTCCCCATAGTCACCTCTTCCCTGTGTCCATCCCTCCCATGCACTGCTACCCTCTGAGCTGTCTCCCTGTGCATACACAGCCCTTCTAGTCTCCCATCATTGATCTCTCCAAGGAGCGTATCTACCTAATGTAAATGTTCAGTTCATATGGTTGTCTTTTGTTTGGCTGGAACCCACAGGAATGGGTTCAGTTTCAGACCTGAAGGGCAGCTAGGGGCCGTAGTCCCAGGGGTTTCACCAGGCTCTATCCGACCGGCAAACCTGGTCCCTTTTATTTTCTTTTTTTATGATTTTGACTTTTGTTCCACATTGTTTTCCCACTCTATCTAGGATCTCCTACATAGATCCCCTTCCAAGTGGTTGACAGTGGTAGCCGGGCACCATCTAGTTCTTCTGCTCTCATAGTCATACAGGCTGAGGATCGCGTGTGTACCAGTTGCTCTGGACAATTGTTTCCATACATCTTTGGTTTTCTTCATTCTTCTTTGCTATGGATGAGGAGAGACCCATCGTTGCATCTCAATGGCCGCATGCAAGCTTTTAAGATCCCAGTTGCTACTTGCCAAAGTAGGATATGGAACAATGTTTTTGTGTAGTGTTATTATGCCAATTGAGCTTCATGTGTGGTGACAGCTTTTTAAAATAACTTGGTGGCTGTTACCTGCTTTCTCTTTATCTCTATTCTGCTTCCCTATCTAGCTTGTGTATGATGTTAAAAAGATACAGCTGGGTGCAGAGACAAGGTGGCAGCTGTGTGTAGCACACACTGTGTGTGTGTGTGTCTGTGTGTCTCTCAGAGTAGTCCCCAGGCCAGACCAGGGCCTGTAGGGCAGGTGGTAAGTTTAGGTAGATCACTCCTGGTAAGCAAGGTGGTGGGAATGTATGAATGTGTGTGTCTCTCTGTATTTGGGTGACTGTGAGTGTGTGAGCATTGGTGATGGGAGCCAGGCTCTCCCACAAGGATGCACACAGTATCACTCTAGCACCCAGACTAGATCAGAGTAGAATGCAAACTTACTGGGGGTACTGATGTTGACAAGAATTGGCCCAAGCTCACCTCTCTCCTTTGCTCTCCTTCTCCTTGTAGCAGTCCAAGGTGGTGCTCTTGGAAGACCTGGCTTCCCATGTGGGCCTGCGGACTCAGGTAAGCCCTGGGAGGTGGTCCACTATATGGAATGTGGCCCTGCAGTCTATGTGACTAGCAGAGGGAGCATGTCCTGAAGGTGAGGAATCTCGCTGCCCCCTCCATCCTACCGTCAACCAAGAATAAGTCATGTAGGAATCCCACCATTCTAGTAGATGGAAGAACAAAAATCAAAAAACCCAAACTCACTCCCATCAAGTCGATTCTGACTCATAGCAACCCTTATTGGGTTTCTGAGGCAGAAACTTTACTGAAGTGGATTTCCCCATCTTCCTTCTGTGGAGTGGCTGGTGGGTTTGAACCACTGACCTTCTGGTTAGCAGCCAAATGCCTTATCCACTATGCCTCTAGAGCTCAAGCAGGGAGGAAAAAAGAAGTCTAAACCCTGTCACTCCCCACCATCCCCTATAACCGAAGCATCCCAATCCCAGTAACCTTGACAGCTCTTTACAGGCAGGCTGGGCCAGCCTTGATGGCCAAATATTACCACTCCCATCTTGGCTGGAAGAGAGCCTTTTAGGGGTCTTGCAGGGCCTGGGGACCAGAGCTCCTTTTCCCCAGGACTTCTCCAAGGGAGAAGCACAGGGTCCCATTGGGGTGTGGCTGTGAAAAAGAAAGGAGGAGGTACGGTTGTGGTGGGAGGAAGGTTGCAGGTTCTTGCTTTTTTGAGGACAGCAGCCCCCGCCTGTGCTCTGAAAACTCTTCTCCTCGTAGGACACCATAAGCCGCATCCAGGATCTGCTGGCTGAGGGGACTCTGACAGGTAAGAGAACGAGAATCAGCCACTCCAGGGACAACAGGAGGCTCCAGAGACTGGTTCCTAGGGGACACCTGGTCCTGGGGGCCAGGTTGACCATTCCTGGGGTAGAGGTATAAGTAAGGAACAGTGAGCAGGGGATGCAGTTACAAGGAAGACGTGGCAAGGCCTGGGGATAATTGTTGGGTGATGGAGGCAGGCAATGAAGCCTGGTTTAACACACCTAGCCAGGCTCAGGTGCAGCCAGTTAAGGTCAGGCAGGCAAGGGACCTAGAGGGATCTGAGCTGGTTGTGAAGGGGTGGGTGGGCATTCTTAGGACAGGCAGGAAGGGCCCAGGAGGGCTCAGCCCCACATCCTACAACCTGCATGTCCCCACAGGTGTGATTGACGACCGGGGCAAGTTCATCTACATAACCCCAGAGGAACTGGCTGCCGTGGCCAACTTCATCCGCCAGCGGGGCCGGGTGTCCATCACTGAGCTTGCCCAGGCCAGCAACTCCCTCATTGCCTGGGGCCAAGAGCCCTGTGCCCAGGCCTCAGCCTGACCCTAATCTTTCCATCTTGTACTCTGAGCTGGCTTGGGCCAACCTAGCCAGTCATCTTCCTCCTTCCCCACTGTCCCAGGGCGGTGACGGAAAGTAGCCGGGCGGTTACAGATTAAAGGCCCATGAGCACTGCTGAGCTTGGTGTGGCTTGGTGTGGCAGAGCCTGTCCTGGGATCTCAGACAAGCAGGTATAATCTGGGCCTCCACATACATCCAAGAGGAGAGGAGGGTTCTTGGTGAGAGATAGGAAGTCCCATTTTCATCATGCATTCATTCACTCAGAAGAAAAAAAAGGATTGGGCTTTTTTGGACAGTGCCCAAAGTCCAGAAGGGAAACACAACTTCCTGTGTTTCTTTGTACCTGCAAGCCCAGCCCCCAAGGCCTGGACAAGGTCTTTCTCTACCCTCTCCCTACCCTAGCACCAAAGCAAAAATGGGGAAATCTCTTGAGTGAGCCATCTCCTCTAAGGAGAGGGAAGGGTCACTTTTTAAATAGTTTCTGGAGCCCTAAGCAGGACTGAGAGCCCCAAGGGAGAAGAGTTAATGAGAAGTGTCAAAGCCAGAATCCCAGGGAACATCAGCCTTTAAAAGGGGGAGAGGCTGAGGCAGTGAAGGAGGGTCTGTGGGCCAGCTGCTTGTGGGGCAGATACAAGGAAGGGGAGGGCCTGCTTGTGTTGGCCATGATTGTGCGGTGGAGGGACATTGCTCACACAAGAGATCACATGAATTCACTTCTCCCCGTTAGCAAAAAAAAGTCGAAGTGGTGGGTGGCCCCACCCACTGTTGGATGTAAGGACCATATGCTTGGGCGTGGGTGTCCTCCGGGAGATGTGTGTCTCCTGGAGGGTCGGTCACTCTTGTGCTTGTGGGCTGTTAGTGGCATGAACATCCTGCAGTGCTGAGGGTGAGGCTTGTGTTTAAAATGGGTATTTTTCTATGCAAGGTGGCCCCTAAAAACAACCACCTACTTCTTCTGGTGCCTGGTGGAGGAGGCAGCTTTCTGTTCTGGCCTGGAAGGAAACTGTCTAAGTGGAATGATATGGAGCCAATGCATTAAGCTTCAGGATGGTGCCTTCTTGAGGGGTTGTGAAGGGTGATTTTTGACTCATTTGAGGCTGTAAGTATTGGCAGGAGACCCTACATTCCAAGTAAAATGCAACTCTGCTACTTCTGTCAGCTGGGAGCACTTGGTGTCACGTGGAGATGTGAAGGACCACATGCATAATCCGGAAGGCCATCTGGGAGCCCACCCACTAGTAGGAGAGGGGAGGCATGGTCATGGATAAGTAGACACGTAAAATTTTAAAGGGGATGCTCTGTAAACTTTCACCCAAATTACAATAAAAATTTTAAAAAATAATAATTCTAAAGGGGAAAGAAGAAGTGACCAGTTAGATCAGTGGTTCTCATTAGAATCAGCCGGGGAGTTACCAACAGTCTTCATGCCAGACTGCACCCCAGAAGAACTAAATCAGAATCTGGCGGGGGTGGTGGTGTTAGGATCCAGGCATCAGTAGGAGATTCCATTATGCAGCCCGTGTCAAGCGCCAGCATGGAAGTGGGGTAGGATGGGAAAGCCGGTGATAAAGTTGCAAGTAATTAAAACCCTCACTGGAAGGGGCTTCTTAGCAAGCTAGAGAATAGCTCCACAATCTCTCCCATTCTTTTCCTCAGCCATCCTTGGCCACAGCCCTCCGAGTCCACAAGCGAAAAGGGCACATACATTCCTCACTTCCTGGAAGTGTCCTAAGATCATTTATGTCCCAGGAGCTCAGTGTGGAGGGAAAAAAACTACAACTTTTCATGCATTATTTAGTGATCGATGTATTAATCTTAAAAATTTATCAAGTGAACAGTTCTTCAAATAATTAACATCTTTCTAAATATGTGTACAGACTGTTATCACAACTAACAAATGAAAATTTTCAGGTTTAACAATTGGCATTTTTCCAAATGTTTAAACATTGTCAACTTAAATACTTCTAAGCATTCCATTAATATCCCCAAGTTTAATATAGGGAATTATCTTAAATGCTTTAACATCGTAAAAAGTAGACCAGACCTACGTAGTAGGTTAAATACTCAACGTGTACATGTAACACTAACACTGATCATACACGTAAACAACTATGAGCTTACATGTGCTTATTTATTAGCACTAATTTAATTTTGATTCCTTCCTGACGGTGCAGTTTTCACTTACCCTGAAGCACCAAGGTTACTCTCTCTGGTGGTTGAGGGTTTAGATAGGACTGATGGATGATGATTTAGAGCCATGGACCAAGGGCTTCATCGTGATTCTGCCAGAGTCCTTACCTGTCGGGAAGCTGCTTTTCAGAATTAGATTTCTACCCCTTCATTAGGAACTTTTGATTCTTAGTTTCAACCCATCTGATAAATTGTGTAATCCCCAAATGATGTTTGTTCGGGGTGTCTTATCTTCACTGCCCAGCCTAACACAGGTCTATTTTGATACCAGTTGCTCCCATTACAAGTACAGTAGAGTAGTAATCTGGTTCAGTTTAGTTCAATCATAGCTTCTCTTTTTTGTGAACCATCAAGACCTGTGTTGTCAACAAGCCCTGGTTGGAGAGCCATGTAATACAAACTGATTTTCTTAAAAATGTTTAGTTATAAGGTTGGCCTTGGGCACATGGGAGTTAGATTCATCTTTTAAATTTGTGTGTTTAAATTCCCCTTAAAAAGAGTTTAAAAATAAACACCGGAGCTAGATGGCCTCATGTATCCTTGGCTTATGCTGATCTTTAGAATAAAAATTAAGAGCCAACGTGTGCTTTTTAAAAAAATAATGATTTATGGAGAGCCTGTGCTGAGTACAAAGCATGATGCCCCAAGGCACTGAGCAAAACATGGCCCCACCCACAAGTGGCTGAGGTGGTGGTGCTATTAATCCACACAGGGGACACTGATAGTCACCTAGCCAACAAGAACAGGAAAGGGACCCCCTGCAGATAAAGAGAGGTCTTCCAGGCTAAAAGGATGGGGGAGGTACAGAGATCTGGAAAGAGGAGATGGAAGGCCTGTGATTCCCTGAGGGGACTATAGAATGTTCAGTGGAGGAAAGGGGAATGCTGGGGAAAGGAGGGATGTTAGGACCAGGCTGCACAGAGCAGTGAATAAAGCCAGAGATTGTGTCTTTATTAGTGAGTCTGGATGATGGGAGGGGGAGATGTTCAGTGTTTAGTGTTTTGAATCAGTTACTCATTTCTTCTTGTTGTTGTTGTTATGTGCCGTCGAGTCGGCCCCGACTCATAGCGACCCCTCCTTGGGTTTCCGAGGCAGTATCACTACAGAAGTAGGATTG
>NW_006921607.1:1834353-1838204 GCF_000298275.1 Orycteropus afer afer
AAAAAAGAATGAAAAAAAAAGAAAAGAAAAGACTCTATCAGACCAGCAGACCTGGTCCTTTTTTTTTTCTTTTTTTTAATGATTTTGAGTTTTGTTCCACATTGTTCTCCCTCTCTGTCCAGAATCTTCTACATAGATCCCCCTCCAAGTGATTGACAGTGGTAGCCAGGCACCATCTAGTTCTTCTGGTCTCATATAGGCTGAGGATCACATGGTGTACCAGTCTCTTGGACTAATTGTTTCCATGTGTCTCTGGTTTTCTTCATTCTTCTTTTGGCACATCTCTTAAGAAACCCATTTTACATTAAGAACTCAGTATGTATGTATGTATGTATGTATATGTATATATGTACGTATATCTACTCCTTGGAAAGAAGATGGGGCAATCTACTTCCGTAGCGATACTGCCTCGAAAACCCAAGGAGGGGTCACTATGAGTCGAGGCCGACTCGACGGCACGTAACAACAACAACAACAATTTGTATATATGGCGCATAGCAACGGCACCGTGTCCCCATCAGCCTTCCTCGGTGAACCAGGGCTCTGCGAGTCAGGAAACATGGGCACACGTGCCAGTATTATTGCCCGTCACCTAGGATGACCCCTGTAGTGATCATGTAAAAAGTTTATAAAGAAGGCTTTTGGCTGGATATTGGCCTCAGCTTTTATAGAAATTAAAATTTCTAGTAACATTTTTAGGGTCTACTTGCTTTCTTTAAAATGGTTTTAGATTTGAGCATGACTAAGCAACGTCATGAAAAATGGAGAAAATATTAAAAGTTGTCAAGGATTTCATTTTGGATCCATAATCAATGTCCATGGAAGCAACAGTCAAGAAATCAAGCAACATATTGCATTGGGCAAATCTGCTGCAAAATACCTCTTTAAAGTGTTAGAAAGATTTCACTTTGAGGACTAAGGTATACCTGAGTCAAACCATGGTGTTTTCAATCACCTCATGCATGTGCAAAAGCTGGACAATGAATAAGAAGACTGAAGAAGAATTTACATGGTTGGATTATGATTTTGGTGAAGAACAGTGGGTATATCTTGGACTACCAGGAGAATGAACGAATCTGTTTTGGAAGAAGTACAGCCAGAATGCTCCTTAGTAGTGAGCATGGCGAGACTTCCCACGTACTTTGGACATGTTATCAGGAGGGACCAATCCCTGGAGAAGGACCTCATGCTTGGTAAAGCTGAAGGTCGGTGAAGAGGAAGAAGACTCTCAGTGAGACAGATTGACATACTGGGTGCAACAATGGGCTCAAACACGGCACTGAACAACAACAACATAATTTCCATGAAGCACATCAGTCATTCCCTTTGGGACTTTGGGAAGGAGCAATATGCTTCAAAATTGGATGTTAGTACATAGAGCATTTGCACGGTGCAGTGCAGTGAATTGCCTAATTTGGCTCTTACAGCCCTGGCCTTTGTGACTCCCACCAGATGACTGGGTGGGACTACGCAAATATGAAGTGCTCGTGGCCCACCAAGGGGATTGGATATTTTGCTCCTAATGTAAATAAGGTACGTGGCACCCTTGTGTTCATGGGACCATGCAAATAAAGTATATGGAACCCTCTCGTGGGGATTGGTCAGTTTTACCATCTTGCTAGGCTTAAATGAATCATCCCAGAGGTGGAAAGGGCCAAGAATAGCATGCACCCTTTGGACTTGAGATCTTTGTGCTGTGTCTTCTCAGCCCGGTAGACAGCTGTTAACACTTTGCTGAGATGGCAACAGACAGCGAATAGCAACAGCAGAGAAATGGTGGCCGCAGAGTCTGGCAGCAGAGACCAGCACATGACAAGAGTGGTGGGCTTCCCGGCTCATGGTGTGAGAAAGCTGAGTATCTTCAGGCAAGAGGCTTGCTGGTGGAGTGGGGTGCATTCCTGGGTACCTGTTTGCGGAGCTAAAAGAACTTTATAAAACTTACCTGAGCAGGGCAGAGGCCAGGCTGAGAGGCTGAAGGCTTGTATCCTAAGTGTTCCTGAACCTGAACTGTAACCTGTTATTTCCCTAATAAACCTCCATAATCATGAGTGTTGTCTGTGAGTTGTGTGTGGCCATTACAGTGAAACACTGAACCCAACAGATAAGTAGAGAGTGCTGTTGAGAGGGACGGTTGGTGTCAGAATTAGAAAAAAAAAAAAAGGTTGGAGGATGGAGGCAGGCCTGACTTCTGCCTCCTGGAACTCAGCCTTAGGCTGTTGATGCTGATGGGGATTCTCTCTCCCCCTGGTGAAGTTAGAGGAGGTCAGAAGAGGATGCCCCTAAACCCTTTTTCCAAGTGTTGAGTGGTGGTGACTTGTACTCCTTTTTACTTTATCTTGCTGTGAGGTTTTCAGTGTATGTTGTTGTTGTTAAGAGCCGTCGAGTCATTTCCGACTCATAGCGACCCCTCCTTGGGTTTCCGAGGCAGTATCACTACAGAAGTAGGATTGCCCAACCTTCCTTCCGAGGAGTGGCTGGTGCGTTTGAACCGCCAGCCTTCTGGTTAGCAGTCAGATGCCTTAGGCACTATGCTACTAGAGCTCCCACTCATTTCTTAAACTTTCTTTTTTTTTTCTAAATCACCGTATCCCACAAATTGTCTCTACCTCATCAACACCTTCCAACCCCCGTTGTACTGCTCAAGGGCACCACCTCAAACCTTTATGAATGCATACCCAGACACCTCTGGTTTCTACTCAGCCTCAAGGCTGGATACTAACTATTCCACTAAGGCCATATGTGGTAGTTAAGTTTGTGTGTCAACTTGGCTGGGCCTGGTTGAGTGGCCGGGCAGCTGGATGTAGTACTCCCCATGATGAGACTGATAATCAACTCCATGGTGGAATCTACTGTGAGCAGTTGAGTAGCTTCCTTAGGGATGTGGTCTACGTCCTGTATATAAGAAACAGCTTTGGGAATGGTCTCTAGCTTATGGCACGCTTGAACCCTGCATGTGGCCGTGTCGTTCAGCAGCCTGCTACGTTCTGCCAGTCTTGGGACTTTTAATGGACTTGAATTAATGGCCTGCCCTATGATTTGGTAATATGGGGACTGTGCCGTATTCCTTGTCAGCCTTGGGCTTGTCAGCCTCAGCAGCCAGCAGCTGAGTGAAGAAAAGCCTCTAGCTTCAGTGGGCTGGGAGCTGGAGGCAGAGCTGAACCCCAAGGTTGCGGGGCTTTCACCTAGCACTTAGAGCCTGGCACTTTGAATTTTGACTTAAAGCCTCCAAACTGTAAGAGAATAAACTCCTATTTCTTCAACCCATCCTATTTGTAGTATATTTCTGTTAGAGTGGCACTAAGTAACTAAAACAACCATGCTTCTCAAACATTGGCAGCATCTCTCTTTTTCCTTTTATTGGTTTATTTTATTGTAATTTGAGTAAAAGTTCACAGAGCAAATTCACTTTCCATAAAGCAGCTCACATATGCTTTGTCTCATGACGTTGACTACAGTTTCTCACAATGCAACAGCTTCCCTCCCCATTTTTGCTCCCCATAGTTACCTCTTCCCTTTGTCCTTCCTTTCCATGCACTTCTGCCCCCTGAGCTATCTCCCTGTGCAAACACTGCCTTTCTATTCTCCACAATTGATCACTTGTTCCAAGAAGTGTATCTACCTGATGTAAATGTTCAGCTCATATGCCTGTGTTTTGTTTGGCTGGAAGCCACAGACATGGGTTCAATTCCAGACCTGAAGGGCATGTAGGGGTCATAGTGTCAGGGGTTCCAACAGACTCTTAAGACTCTGTCAGACCAGCGAGGTTGTGGAGAGATTGGGACTCTCATACACTGCTGGTGGGACTGTAAAATGGTACAACCATTGTGGAAAGCAGTATGGCGATTCCTTCA
>NW_006921607.1:1839934-1845781 GCF_000298275.1 Orycteropus afer afer
TTTGGCTTCCTGGGTTTTATCCCCTTTCTCCTGCTCTTCCGGCCTGCTACTCTGTGCTACGCCCGTGCTTACCTTGCTCCTGGAGACCCGGTCCCTCTCAGGAGGGTAACAAGGGAAAGTGTTCAGTGCAGATCAGTGAGTAAGCACAAGCCCGCCGGTGCTTACCTTGCTCCCGGAGACCCGGTCCCTCTTGGGTCAGTGTATAGGTGCAGATAAATGGCTTAGTATTATGTGAACAAAGTATCAATTATGTAAAAACAAAAAATAACTAAATGTTGCAAGGAACAATAAGAAAAGCATTATATCTTAGGTAAAATTTGTAATTAGTGAAAAAAAATAGAATACAGTTTTTAATGATTTTTAAAATACTTTCCCTTAGATTTTTATTTTTCATGGGCCGTGTGTGTGTGTGTGTGTGTGTGTGTGAGTGTGCGCGCGCATGCGTGTAAACTTCATTTTATCACTTTACAAAACAACTTGTAAAAGATTCCAGCACACTTGGATCATAACCATTTCAGCCACAGTTTTATATTGGTCTAGATAACCCACAGACCTTTGCTAGTAATTCCAGGACTTTCTGGCCCAATTCCAGAGATAGTTATTGCCTCATAAAGCAAGTACAGCTGTAAAAAGCTCTAGTACAAACGTTTGCCATTGCATGAATTAAAATGCCTTGTTTACCTTCCAATTTGGTATTTAGAGTTAACATAAAGTTACCCCCCCAAAAAAGAAACCCTAGCTCCCCTTCTGGATAACTTGGTGTGTAGGGCCCCAAAGGATCACAATGACCTTTGTTATTTTGATAGATTTCATTTGCATCTCTTCAGTATCAGTGAGGCTGAAGATGTTTTCCGATTCTCGATTCTCGTTCCAAAACCAAAACCAAACTCATTGCAGTTGAGTCAGATGTGACTCATTGCGCTCCCTCCTTGGGTTTCCGAAGCAGTATCACCACAGAAGTAGATTGCGCAGTCTTCCTTCCGAGGAGTGGCTGGTGGGTTTGAACTGCCAGCATCCTGGTTAGCAGTCAAGTGCCTTAGGCACTATGCCACCAGCGTTCCCCCCATGCTCATTAGCCACACGTATTCTGTGAGTTACCTATTTCTTTTACTCTTTATCTGTAGACTAATGGTTTTTATAATCTCATCCATCATTCCACAAATGAATGTCAATGAGTGTCTGTTATGTTTTTATATTAGTTTTCTAGGACCTCTGTGGAGCTCTGGTAGTGTAGTGCCTAAGGCACTTGACTGCTAACCACAAGTCTGGCCATTCGAACCCACCAGCCACTCCTGGGAAGGAAGATGGGGCAATCTACTTCCGTAGTGATACCGCCCCAGAAACCCAAGGAGGGGTCACTATGAGTCAGGTCCGACTCCACGACACATAACAACAACAACAGAGCCTCTGAAACAAAGAACCACAAATTTAGTTCCTTAAACAACACAAATTTATCTTAAATTCTGAGAAGTTCAACATGGGTCTTACTGGGTTAAAATCAAAGCAGGTCTGTGTTCCTTTCTAAGGCCCTAGGGGAGAATCTATTTCCTTGTCTTTTCCAGCTTCTAGAGGTAGTCTGCATTCCTTGGCTTGCAGCCCCCTTCCTCTATCTTCAAAGCCAGCAGTGCTGCATCTCTCTGACATTCTTCCATAGTCACATCTCACTCTCACTCTCTTCTGCTTTCTTCCATACTGGGACAACCTGGATAATCCAGCACACTCTACCTATTAACTGATTTTAAAAAATAATAAAACAAGTTCACTGCCATCCAGTCAATTCCAACTCATAGCGACCCCCACTGGGTTTCCAAGGAGATAAATCTTTATAGAAGCAGATTGCCCCATCTTCCTTCTGCAGAGCTGCTGGTGGATTTGAACAGCCATCCTTCTGGTTAGCCATCCAATGCCTTAGGTGTTGCACCACCTGAGCTCCTTATTAGCTGATTAGCAACGTTAATTCCTGTTTATCATATAATATTCACAGGTAGTGGGGATTAAGATATGGACATCATTAGGGGTGGGAGAAAGCTATTCTGACTACCACAGTTTTAAACTGGGGTTATGGAATTAAAATATTAGGACCTTGTCTACATGAATCCTACAAACTAGTGGGGAAGACATCACTAATTAAACACATAATTTTATGTTACTTACCAACTTCTGGCATTAAAATTATCCTACCTTTATAAAATAAATTAGGGAACGCTCCATCTTTTCATGATTTCGAATTACCTCTTGCCATGGATTGAATTGTGTTCCCAAATAAATTTCTGTTTGTTAAAGCCATCTACTTAACAGGATTTCTGTTATAACAGCACTAGATAACTCAGACAGGATTTGTCCCAGGAGAGTGGGATTCTGCTCTAACAGATGCCTCAAATGTGGATGCAATTTTGGAACTGAGTGATGAGCATGGGCTGGAAGAGTACCAAGATACCTAATAGTAAACTCCTGGACTGCCTTGAAGAGATCATTGGTAGAATTATGGACATCAAAGGTAATTCTGGTGAGGGCTCAGAAAAGAAAGTTGTGACACTGGAGACAGTGAAGAAGACAAGAAGCAGCAGAAGGGGATTCATGGAGGGAAGGACACAGGGAAGAGGTAACTATGCAGAGGAAGTGGGAGGAGAGCTGTTGCATTGTGGTAAATTGTAGTCAATGTCATGAAACAAAGTATGTGAACTGCTGTGTGGAAAGTGAATTTGCTCTGTAAACTTTCACCCAAATCACACACACACACAGACACAAAAGGAGTAGCAGCAGAGAAATGACAGCAGAACCAGGAGACCAGCACAAGACAGCATAGGAGCCAACCCGTGGAGCAAGAGAGCGGAGTACCTTCAGGCAGGGGGCTTCCTGGTGGAGTGAAGTGCCTCTGGGCATTTACTGGTAGAGCTAAAGAACTTTGTAACACTTGCCCAAGCAGGGAAGTATCTGTGAGAGCCAAGAGGCCCAGGAGGTCAAGGAATCAGGAAGCAGAAGCTGAAGAGACAAGGAGGAGCAAGGGAAGCAGAACTGCCTTGGTCTCAAAGGGTGAGACCACGTCCTCCTAGGCTTCAAAGCGTCAGATCTTCACCAACTCAGTTCTGGAGTGTGGGGCTGCCATTCATGAGTGCCAGGGGGATGGAGCCAGATCCTCTGCCCAAAGCCGAGATAGTGGGCCTGCTCTGCCCAAGGGACAGAAGAATGGAGCCTGCAGGAGCCAAGGAAGTGGGGTCGCCAGTCAGACAGACTAGGAGAATGGGGCTACCCAAAGCCAATGGAGCAGAGTTACCATCCCAGTGGATCTGGAAGGCAGAATTGAAGCCCAGGGTTAAGGGACCTGCACCCAAAATACAGATAGCATGGCCAACAGCCAGAGTCTGGAGGACAGGGCCATTGCCTAGATGGTCTCAGAGAAGATAGTATTATTGTCAAGCCTTGAGAGTTAATGTAAATTGTTCTACTGGATTTTTTACTTGTTTGATCCCCATTACCCTCATCCCTTTTTCCCTCCAATTTCTTCCATTTGTGATGGAAATGTCTACCTTGTGCATGTTTCACCATTGTACTTTGAAACAGATAATTTTTAGTCTAGATTTCACAGGTTCACAGATGAAGAGGAATTTTGACCCAGGATTGAATTTGGACTTGGAGTTCATTTGAGACTTTTGGGATGATATGATGGGATGAAAGCATTTTACATGTGGCAAGGACATAAATTTTGGGAGGCCAAAAGGTGGAATGTCATTGATTGAATTGTGTCACCCCATAATATGTGTCAGCTTGACCAGACTATGGTTCTCAGTGGTTTGGTATTTAAGTAATGGTGTAATCATCCCTCAGGAACCTCTTAGACCCAGGGGAAGATTGATGCCAAGATATAGATAGATCTCTAAGGGATGCTGGGCCCACAGGTAGTTGAAAGGAGACAAGGGCCTTTCCCCAGAACCTACAGAGAGAGAAACCTTTCCCTTGGAGCTGGCACCCTGAATTTGGACTTCCAGTCTCTTCAGTTGTGAGAGAATTCATTTCTGTTTGGTAAAGCCATCCACCTATGTGATAGCAGTGCTAGACAACAGAGACATCTCTTTAAGGATTGAGTAGAACTTAGTTATGAAACAATCTAGGGCTAGAGCTATTTAGTAGGGTAGGTCTTTAACAATGTTAATTTTTTGTAAGTTACTGGTCTTATTTTAAAAACTGCAATCAAAATAATATGTAAGGATTTTTTTTCCCTTTTGGGAAGCTTTAGCCAGTGCACAAAAACAAAACAAAAAAAAATATTAAAAAGAAGAGCTCATTTTATTATAAAATGATTGCTCCTTAGAAACCTCCACATCAATACGTGGTTTGCTCCCTTGTCTCCTTCAAGTCTTTAACTTAATTGTCACCTTTTCCAGGATTGAAACCCCTAGTCCTCCTGACTTTTATCTTCAGTACAAATCATCTATTAATCTGCTATTTATTTTGCTTACATATCTTATTGTCTACTTCCACAAGAATGCATGTCTCATGGGGGCAGGGATTTTTGAGCAACATCTCATTACTATTTCTAAAACTTCAAAGCTTACTCACCTATTTATTCTTCCCAGCAAACTTTTTTCCTTTTTAATTTTTTAACAAAAGTAATATATTTTTAAAAATTAAAAACCACAAACATTATAGAAGTGCTAAGAGTCGATTCCTTCAAAAGTTGAAACTAGAAATACCAGTTGACCCAGCTATCCTATTACTAGGTATATATCCTAAAGAAGTGAGAACCATGACAAGAACAGACATATGCACACCCATGTTCATCACAGCACTATTTACAATAGCCAAAAGATGGAAACAACGTAGGTGTCCTTCAGCTGAGGAATGGATAACCACACTATGGTACCTACACACAATGGAATACTATTCCACCCTAAGGAGTAATGTAGAATCTGCAAAACACCACATAACATGGATGAATTTGGAGGACATTATGCTGTGTGAAATAACTCAATCACAAAAGGACAAATATTGTATTAGTCCATTATTGTAAAAGCCAAGGACACGTCTATCTATGGAAGGACATTTTCTTTGTTGGTTACCAGGGGTGGGAGGGGAAGGGAGAGAACACTGTTAGATAGATAGAGATAAATATTGATTTGGATGAAGAGAAGGGCAATGTACCAAATGTGAGTGATAAATATAGTGGCATTGAGGAAGAGAAAGACATCGAGAGATATGTGGGAGATACAGACAACAAAGATGAACCCTTTTGCACATATAATATGGCATTGACAGTGAAGGCAAACATGGGTTTTTTTATCCACGGGTGGATAGATGGGTGTACAGGCTGAACTATTAGGTATGTCTATGAAGCGGGGAGTATACCCAAGAACATGTTTAGGGTTGGCAGACAATGGTCCTATAAGTTTATGTGTATGATCTGAATTCCTAGATGTATAGTAGAGCTGACAAGGGGCAAGGTTGTGGTCACTGCTTGGTCACAGCCAGCTACCAAGAGGGACCGAGTAGTTGAACCTGTGGGCTCGAGACCATAGTCACAGGGGACATCAAGCTTAATTGGCATAACATACTTCACAAAACATTGTTCCACCTCCCACTTTGATGAGTAGCGACTAGGATCTTAAAAGCTTGCAAGCTACCATCTAGATGCAACAATGGGTCTCGCTTCGTCCAGAGAAACAAAGAATGAAGAAAACCAAAAATTCATGGAAACAATTAGTCCTAGCAACTGGTACACCATCCGATCTGCAGCCTATACAACTATGAAACCAGAAGAACTAGATGGTGCCCAGCTACTACTGTCAACCACATGGAAGGGGATCTATGTAGGAGATCCTTGATAGAGAGGGAGAACAATGTGGAACAAAA
>NW_006921607.1:1846168-1847430 GCF_000298275.1 Orycteropus afer afer
AAAAAAAAAAAAAAAAAGTGCCAAGAGTAAAAATCTAAAGTCCTCTCTTTCCATACTTGTTTATGCATGTACATGTATATTACTTAAAAAAACAAAAAGGAAAATTAGAGCATACTATATTTACATATATATATATAGTATACATATACATACATATACATATGTGTGTGTGTTTGTGTGTGTGTTCTGGTTACCTAGTGCCGCTCTGACAAGAAAAATACCACAAAGGGGATGGCCTTCACAAACAGGAATTTATTCTTACAATTTGGAGGCTTTTAAGTCCCAGTTCAAAGTGCTAGGCTCTAGGGGCTGGGTGAAAGCCCCTCAACCTTGGGGTCCAGCTCTGCCTCCTGCTCCCGACCCACTGGAGCTAGAGGCATTTCTTCAACAGCTGCTGGCTGTTGAGGCTGGAAGCCCCAAGGTTGACAAGTAAAAAGGCACAGTTCCAATGTTACCAGACCACACGGCAGGCCATTAGCTTAAGTCCATTGTAAGTCCCAAGGTCGGTGGAGCATGGCAGACTGCTGAGCAACGACACGGCTACATGCAGGGTCCAAGTGTGTCATAGGCTAGAGACCATTCTCAAAGCTTCTCCTTATATATAGGAAGTAGACCACATACCCAAAGGCAGCTTACCCAGCTGCTTGCTTGTGGTAGATCCCACCATGGAGCTGATTGCCAGTCTCCTCATGGGGATTAACTACCACCAGCTGCCCAGCCATTCAACCAGGCCCAGCCAAGTTGACACACAAACCAAACTACCACTGTGTGTGTATATATATGTGTGTGTATATATATATATACACACACACACACATATACACAACAACAATGGGCTCAGTATAGCAAGGATTGTGAGGATGGTACCTGACCAGGCAGTGTTTTGTTCTGTTGTACATAGGGTTGCTATGAGTCAGAGCCAACTTGATCGCAGCTAACAACAATAACAATATACATACATATGATTCAGCCATTTGCTTTTTCACTTAATATATTCATCTTTCTGTGGCAATCATAGAGAGCTATGTCATTCTTTTTTTTTTATTTGTTTTTGTTCTTGAGGATATGCATAGCAGAAAATACACCAGTTCAACAGTTTCCACATGTGCAGTTCAACAACAACGAACACAACACACTGCCATTGAGTCAAATCTGACTCATAACGACCCCTCCTTGGGTTTCTGAGGCAGTATCACTATGGAAGTAGATTGCCCAACCTTCCTTTCAAGGAGTGGCTGGTGGGTTTGAACTGCCAGCCTTCT
>NW_006921607.1:1847530-1853784 GCF_000298275.1 Orycteropus afer afer
TTCTGAGGCAGTATCACTATGGAAGTAGATTGCCCAACCTTCCTTTCAAGGAGTGGCTGGTGGGTTTGAACTGCCAGCCTTCTGGTTAGCAGTCAGATCCCTTAGGCACTACGCCACCAGAGCTCCCATGTACAGTTCAATGACATTGATTTCAGTCTTGGAGTTGTGCAACCATTCTCACCTCCTTTTCTGAGTTGTTCTGCCCCCATTAACATGATATAAATATTCCACTGCCCCCTAAATTTCCTATCTAATCTTTTTAGTTGCTATTGTCAATTTGATTTCATATAGATAGTGTTTTATTTTTAATTTTTATTGTGATTTGGGTGAAAGTTTACAGAACAAATTCACTTTCCATACTGCAGCTCACATACACTTTGTCTCATGACATTGTTTGCAATTTCCCACAATGCAATGGCTCCCCTACCTCTTCCTCCCCATAGTTACCTCTTCCCTGTGTCCTTCCCTCCCATGCACTCCTGTCCCCCACCAGTTGTCTCTCTGTGCATACACAGTCCTATTCTCCCATGATGGATCTCTCGGAGGAGTGTATCTACCTAATGTAAATGTTCAGCTCACGTGCCTGTCTTTCATTTGGCTGGAAGTCACAGGCATGGGTTCAATTCCAGGCTTGAAGGGCATGTAGGGGCCATAGTCTCAGTGGTCCATCAGGCTCTATCAGAGTAGCAAACCTAGTCCCTTTATTTTTCTTTCCCCCAATGATTTTGAATTTTGTACCACATGGTTCTCCCATTCTATCCAGGATCTCCTAAATAGACCCCCCTCCGAGTGGTTGACAATAGTAGCTGGGCACCATCTAGTTCTCCTCTCATACTTGTATAGGTTGAGAATCACATAGCGTACCAGTCGCTTAGACTAATTATTTACATGCATCTTTGGTTTTCTTCATTCTTCTTTGCTCTGTATAAGGAGAGACCCATCATTGCATCTAGATGGCCGCTTACAAGCTTTTAAGATCCCAGTTGCTACTCACCAAAGTAGGAGGTGGAACAATGTTTTGTGTAGTATGTTATGCCAATTGAGCTTGATGTCCCCTGTGACTATGGTCCTGAGCCCACAGGTCCAATTACCCACTCCCTCTGGGTAGCTGGCTGTGGCCAAGAAGTGACTACAACCTTGTCTCTTGTCAGCTCTACTACCATATAGATAGATCTTAAAACCACAGTGTTCAAGGCAGACATTCTTAATAGTTAAGCTAAACTATTGTTTGCTTTTAAGAAGACTTCAGGTAATATTTTTAAATTAAGGTTTAATATTTAAAGACTATCTCCAGGAAGTTTGGAATCCATGAGAATTTGAAATTCAGTTTTGCACACACACACCCCATTTGATTAGGATGCCTTTATAGAACTTTGATAAAAATGCTCATAATTGTAGCCAGGCACTATCCAGTTGTTCCAGTCTCATGGCAAAGGGGGCAGTTTTTCATGGAGGCAATTAGCTACATATCCATATCCTCTTCTATTCTTGACTCTCCTTCTTCCTCCATTGCTCCAGGTGACTAATTGTTCATTGGACGGCCTTTAGCAAGCTTTTAAGACCCCAGTCATTATGCCACAAACTAGGAGATAGAACAGAAGCACTAAACTCATTATTAGGCCAATTAACTGAGATGCCCCATGACACCATGACCTTAAACCTCCAAACCAAGGAACCAAATTGCATGAGGTGTCTGGCTGTACATAAGCAGTCTCAGCAGCTACTCTTTTTTTTGTTTGTTTTGTTTTGTCACTGTTGTAATGACGTCTATCACACAACCATTGCCAATTCAACATTTTTTTTTTTAATTGTGATTTGGTGAAAATTTACAGAGCAAATTCGCTTTCCATACACATTCCAGCAGTTCACATACACTTTGTCTCATGACATTGACCACAATTTACCACAATGCAACCTAATTTTAACTTTTTACAGTGTACAACTTATTGACAGAAATTACATTAATCTGCTGTGCCACTGTAAACCATTGTAATTTTTTCATCAATGGGAACTGAAACTCAGTGCTCCATAAGCAATAACTTCCCATGTACTCCTCCCTCCCACCCCTGGTAACCACTAATTAACTTCAGTCTCTATACATTTGTCTGTTCCTGTGTTATTATATAAGTGAGATCATAAAATATTTGTCCTTTTGTGATTCACCTATTTTACTCAGCATAAGTTCCATCCATGTTGTAGCATGCATTAAGACTTCATTTCTCTTAGTGGCTGAATAATATTCCATTGTATGTATATATCACATTTTGTTTATCCATTCATCCATTGATGGACATTTAGGTTGTTTCTACTTTTGGCTATTGTGAATAGTGGTGCAATGAACATTGGTGTGCAATCTCTGTTTGACTGTGCTTACAAGTCTTTTGGGTATATACCTAGGAGCGGAATTGGTGGGTCATGTATATGGTAGTTGTCTTTTTAGTTTTTTGAGGAACCACTACACTGTTTTCCACAATGGCTGTATGCCATGTCATTGTTTTAAATCACTATTTATTGTTACACTAAGGAGCTCTGGTAGCACAGTGCCTAAGGTATCTGACTGCACCTGTGTCATATTACTTGTATGTGGTTTCTTCCTATAAATGAAATTGGTGGATCTTAGGGTATATATATATCCCATTTATATATACTACCCAATGGGAGCTCTGGTAGTGTAGTGCCTAAAGCATTTGACTGCTAATCAGAAGGCTGGAGGTTCTAACCCCCCAGCCACTCCTCAGAAGGAAGATTGGATGATCTACTTCCATAGTGATACCGCCTCAGAAACCCAAGGAGGGGTCACTATGAGTCAGATCTGACTCAATGGCAGTGAGTTAGGTTTTTTTTTTTTTTTTTTGAATTGTCCTTTGAAAAGGATATATCAATTTATACACTCAAAAAACACTACATAAGTTCCTGGGACTCAACTCACCAATGAGTTGATAGGTTGATGGGTTATCGTAAGTCTTTTTAGTTTCTGTCAATCTGATACTCTAACTTAATTTTGGGGTTCTTTTGGGTATAAAAGCGCTCTGGTGGCATAGTGCCTAAGGCATTTGACTGCTACCCAGAACGCTGGCAGTTCAAACCCACGAGCCACTCTGCCAAAGACTGGGCAATCTAGTTATGTAAGATTTACCACCTCAGAAACCCAAAGGGGGTTGCTAGGAGTTGGAATCCACTCAATGGCAGTGAGTTTGGTGTTTGGTTTTGGGTATTAAAGAGCTTTGGTAGTGCAGTGGTTAAAGCTGCTAACCAAAAGGTCAGCGGTTCAAACCTACCAATTGCTCTGTGGGAGAAAGATGAGGCAGTCTGTTTCTGTAAAGATTTACAGCTTTTATGGGGCAGTTCTACTCTGTCCTATAGGGTCATTATGAGTCAGAATCAACTTGATTGCAGTGGGTTTGGGTTTGGGTTTATTACTATTATTTTTGTGATTTGAGTGAAGGTTAACAGAGCAAATTCATTTTCCATATAGCAGTTCATACATTTTGTTTTGTGACAGTGACTGCAGTTCCCCATAATGTAACAGCTCTCTTCCCACTTCCTCCCTGTAGATACCTCTTCCTTGTGTCCTTTCCTACACATTCCTGTGCCCTTTAGTATTGATTTTTAAATGACTTTTTGGCATCTATTAGGATTCTTTTATCCTAGTTGATAATCTCATATACATATTATTAAATTCATGTATAGTATTTCTTTGCACAGTATTTAGGATTTTCCTTGAATTGATACATATGATAGGTGGAGAAAAGATTGAAGTTGTCAAAGACTTCATATTGCTTGGTTCTACAGTCGATGCCAATGGAAGCAGCAGTCAAGACATCAAAGGACATATTGTGTTGGGCAAATCTGTTGCAAAAGACCTCTTTCAAGTGCTGAAGAGCAAAGATATCTCCTTGAAGGCTAAGACACGCCTGACCCAAGCCATGGTATTTTCAGTCATCTCATATGCATGTGAGAGCTGGACAATGAATAAGGAAAACCAAAGAAGAGTTGATGGTTTTGAGTTGTGGTGTTGGCGAAAAATGCTGAAAGTACTGTGGACTGCTAAAGGAACGAACAAATCTGTCCTGGAAGAAGTGCAGTTGGAATGCTCCTTAGAAGTGAGAATGGCCAGACTTCGTCTGACCTACTTTAGTCATGTTGTTAGAAGGGACTATTCTCTGGAGAAGGATGTCATGCTTGGTAAAGTGGAGGGTCAGCAAAAGAGGGGAAGGTCTTAAACTGACATGGTGGCTGCAGTGATGGGGTCAGGTATAGTAGGGATCATGAGGCTGGCACAGGACCAGGCAGTGTTTCATTCTGTTGTACAGGTCGTTATGAGTCAGAGACGACTCGACGGCACATAACAACAACAACATTAGAGAAAATAAAGAATACCCTGAACTCTGAGGGAAAAAAAAAAAAAAACTGATGGTGAAGAAAAACTTGAACTACTCTCCCAGAATGTAGAGGGAAAGGATAAAGATGTACATAGCAGGGTGATCCACTGTTTTTCAGGGGGAAAAATCTGTTTACAGATGGGATAGAAATAGAAGAAAACTTGTCTAAGATGGAATAAAAAAATAGACCTCTTGTTTCTTAGAGAAATTGAACTTATACTGGCAAAAACGTTTGGACTTTTTAAGGGGTTTAAGAAAACACCTGTAGGCAGAAAAGTAGCCAGGGAAATGGCTTACCTAAAACAGACAAGTCTGTAGGCTGGGCTTCACTGCCATTTTAAATGTCAGAAGACAATGAGATAGGACAGGGAGGCTAGAGGGGAAAAGTTTGAGACTGAAGAATTCCATAAGCAGCCAAGTGGCCTTTTGTGCGTAAAAGACAGTAGAAAGGCATGTCATGTAGGGCAAAGGCTTAGAAAAATGTAGCATTCATGAGTCCTTCCTGAAATCACCAGTTAAGAGATGTGGGTGCAATAAGGAATAGAGAAAATTAGAGCATAAAAAACGACAGTGAACCGGTTTCACTGAAACAAATGAAATATATGGTTGGCTAAAACCATAAACAGTGACAGAAAAAGAGGATGCTGTGGCTTAAAAATAACTTAATTAAAAAGCTGGGTCTGCCATCCTGGATTAATTAGACAATATAACTAAGTGTGAGGGTAACAGGCCAGGAGACAAAAAGGCACACTAAATTTCTCATTACATAAAGGAGTATATAAAAAATAAATGATTATCATTGACCTCAAAAATTTGTAACATATAAACTTTATTTCCATTCGAGAAACTTAAAGACAACCACTAGGAGGATTAAAAATAACCTCCTGCCTTGCAAATCACTATAGAAGATAAAACAAATACAGGAAAATATAGAGAACAGTATATAGCAAGAAATAAAAACTGTGAAATAGGATGACACAAAACTAAACATAGCTGCTGTAACAGCAGAGATACAATGGGTTAAACCTCAGCCAGCGTGGGCTCTGCAGTTTTTAGGATGGACGTTTGTAACTCCAGCCCATCGCTAATGCTGAACCCTTGGCTTGGCATACTTCCCCACCTTATTAAGGCTAAGGCCTTATTCAAAGCAGACGCTTTCCTCCTGGCATCCTCTCCCGCCAACCCTGGACTGTCTCAGCCAAGGAACGTGCTTGAGAAGCTGGCGTTCCTGATCAGGACCTCATTCCCTTTCATCTCCCGTGCAGCGTGGAGGCCAGGCCTCGTGCCAGGAGCGGGCCATAGGGTGAATGCGTTCAAATCCTTCAGGATTGTAGTACACCTTTACCCACGTCGCCTGTCATTTCACCCCGGACGGTGAGCTTCCTGAGAGCAGAAAGTTTCAAATTGGCTCCGTTTGCAGCCTGACAGAGTCACTGCCCCTCCACGCCTCCCACATGCAGCGCCCAGACCGCTCTTCCCCTGGCGGTATCCGGACCTGAGGTGCAGAGTCCAACCGCAAGGGCTCGCCCCGCGCCCGCCTTGTAGACTTGCAGGGTGTCTAGGCGAATGCTGGGAGGTCACTTCTCAAGAGCAGGCGCCAGAGAGGAATGGGGCTCCGGACCTGCCATCCCGAACCCTTCCGTAAAGCAGAGGGGCTCCTCCCCTTTGCACAAGATGGGGCTCAGGGAGGGCGCGGTGCGGCTGGACCTGCTGGAGAAGAGAGACTGGAGACACAGCTCACGGGTCACGAGGGTTACAGGCAGAGAGCGAAGGGGCTCAGGGCGGACGAAGCCAGTGAGACCCAAGTCCCGCACGCCAGCTAACATGCAGAGGCGAAGAGGTTAACGCCGGCGCCCCGCCCCAGCTCTGGAT
>NW_006921607.1:1853964-1871697 GCF_000298275.1 Orycteropus afer afer
TAGCGCCCGCACTGGAGACACCGCGCCGGACTCCCAGGCTGCTAGTAAGTGAGGCGGGACCGCCGCAGCACCCCTCCCAATTCCGGCCCGCGGCTCTGCACGTTGCACCGCGCTGGCCGTTGGCCGGACCTCAAGCTGGGGAGGGGGCGCGTCCCGTTGCTGGGGTCCCAGAGGGGAGGGTAGCGGAGATGAAGCCGATGATGTCATGGATGCTTCTCCGGGCCTTGGGGAGGTGGCGGCCGGAGGGGGTGCGGCCCGGATTATGTCACCTCTTCCCTCCGCGCCCCGCCCCCTGGGGCCGCACGCGTTGGTGGGGGGCCCAGGGAAGTGCGGGCGGGTTTCCCCCATTGCAGAGACCCCCTGGGCACCTTTGCCCGACCGCCTGTGGCCGGGGTCTCAGTTGGCGATGCGGGCTGTGGGCTGCTGGTGAATGGCGATGCTCCCCCCACCCCGCGGAAGCTCAAGTGTGCGCGCGCGCCTGTGTGTGTGTGTCTGTATGTGTGTGCGCGCGTGTGTGCACGGGGTGGGGGGGCGCGCTGTAGGCCCCCTCAGTCCTGAAACAAGCGCTTCATTGGAGCCAGGATCTAGGGGATGGGCCCGTTCCCCTGCCGGCGCCCACGCCGTCAAGGGAAAATGGATCTCACCTCGCACATCCCAACCAAGAAGTTCTGGAGACCTCTGCACCCTAAAAGCCCTACAGTGCCCCCATCCCTTTGATCCCTCAGTCCTTCCTCCAGGAAGCCTTTTCTGATTTCCCTGCCCAGATGCATTGCTCGTAACTCACATTTTCCCAAATGCGTTCTTCCTACATCTGCTCTGTGCCAGCGCCCAGAGGCCCTCAGGACTCTGCTGTTTGTGCCCTGGGGCATCCACAGGCCAGCCCTAGGAGGCCTCAGAATGAAATCTCCCTGGGGTGACCAGAGCTAAGTGCTCCAAGACCCCAGGGAATCAGGGACACTGTCCTGGGAGGTGGCATAAAGGCTGGTCATCAAGAGATGGTCGGGGAGAGCTAGAAGGTGGTGTGTGAAGAGGGGCTCAGGTCAGGGGAGATAAAATGGAGCATTGGGAGAGGTCTTGGGGGCCCTGCTGCAATTTCTGCTCTGGTTCTGGGGACCAAAAGGAATAGCAGGCATTTTACCCATAATAGATTTACTTCTTAAGATTCCTGCAACGTAGGTGTGAAAACCGGAGGCGAAGAAAGGTGAAACAACCTGCATGAGGTAAACCCCTAATCAGTCGAGCTGGGATTTACACTTGGAGCTGATGCCTCCTGAACTCCCTGTCTATGGCACTTGGCGCCACTCGTGGAAGGATTTGGGCAGAGCAGGGACAAGATCAGCTTTGCCCTTTAGAAAGAATCCCTGGCAGCTGTGTGGGGGAGGGAGTGCAGGGGAAGGAAGGCCAGTGAGGAGCCCCCCAGCAAGGGTGATCGCAGAAGAGGCTAGTGAGGTCTTTAGGAGATGGAATGGGCTGGACTTGAGCCCCAAGAGGAGGGTTGCATGTTCCTAGTTTTGGGAAGGGCACAGGTGGGAAGGGGCTAGATGGACTCTGTGGGTTGGAAGGACCTGCCTGTGTAACCCCCAGGGTAGAGTCCATTGAACCCTTTGCTGACCACTAATACTGTACATAATGGCCCAAGCACTCAGGGCTGTTGGGATAGAGGCAGAAGCCAGCAACAGGCTGTCCGTCATCTAGGGTTGTTGAGTTGATGCCAACAGCTGCCTTTGCAGACCAAGCTTGGTTACCTGAGCCAGTTCAGGACCCTGACCCACAGATGAAGCTCAAACTCTTCCCCTGGGATTAGTTTCTGCTTATCAGGGCAACATGCCCCTCTCCTTGTCCTACCAGCTTCCCATTGGGGTTGTAAGGAGGGAAGCTGCAACAGTCCAAGCTTGGGAGGGGCAAGGGGCAGGAAACACTCGAGTTGACCATGACAGTTTAGAATTATGGCAAGAAGCTCTAGGGAGTGAAACCCATAGGAAAGATGCTATGAGTTGGCTGCCAAGGATACCCACCCAGGTAGGGCACTGGAAAAGGGGACTCAGGACAATGGTCTTGAGACCTTGTTTCCATGCAGGACTCTGAGTCTAGCTGGGGACCACACATTTTCAGTGGAAACAGTAGGCAGAATGACAAATGATCAGACTCAACCTATGGACCTTAGAGAAGGTGGTGCTACATGTTGTACTGCACATTACAGTTTACAAAGCACCTTCCCCAATATTATCCCTGTCCCTCTCACGATTACTTCTGAGTTTTGCTCCTGCCCACACCTGGCCTCTGCCACAGCCCCTTGCTGCTTGCCTCTGTCTTTGATCTCACTTTCACTACTGGCACCTTCCCTTGGTGTTGCAACACACTCGGGTTTTTACCATGTTTTGTTTTTTAAAGTAAAAAGAGTTCTTGGATCCCAAGATCTTGAATTGCTACCTTCCCTGGCCTCTTTTAGCAGGAGCTTGCCCATCTCTCTCCACATCCCTCTACACCCACAGTCTGGTTTTGCTTGCACCACTTTCCCAACAAAGGCACCAATGATGTCCCCACATGTCAAATCCAGGGCACATTCTTCCATACTGATTTTACCTGCTCCCTTTCTTTTTGACACCAGGGGTTTCCCCTACGTTTTTTTAATCCCGCCCCCCCCCCATCTTGGCCTTCAGGAGCCACCTTCTCCTGGTCTTCTTCCTGCTCCCACATGGTCTCCCAGGCTTCTGGACTCTGTCATCTTGGCTACATGACAAGCCCCACCCACATCACCCAGTACTTATGATGACCCCAATCTCCCTCTCCGACTACAGCACGAGAGGCATCTTTTTCTGGTCTTCCCAAGAGCATGTCTCTCCCCACAAGCTTTCTGCCCCTGTCATGTTAAGGGTGTCACTCTCATCTGCCCCAGCCTGGATTCTTCCCTTGCCCCCACCCTCTGAAACCCATTTGTATTAGGTCTTGCCAGTTCTTCCTCCAGTCAGGCCTTCCCACTGGTTCCAAGCCTTAGGCCAGCTAGCCTCCATCCTCCCAGGCCCCAGCTGCTCCCTACATCGCAAGCACCCAGGGATAATGAAAGAAGGGACCATCTCTAAGGTGGGAGGGTAGTTTCTGGGCTTCACGGCTAACAGGCTGGAGTATGATGGGGAGGGGGAGGCAGGGACTAGGGGAGGCAAGAGAAGCACCCTAGGTATAGTATTTCAAGAGGCACTGACTCTCAGGGTTATGTACCTGCTGATCCTGCACTTAAATTTCACCCTAGGTGTCTCTCTTCCTTCGCCCTAGTCCTAGCCCCTGGGTGGAGGGACAGATTGACCAGAGGAGGAAGGTGGCAAAGTTCTGTTTTCCATACCTGTTGGGACAGACATTGAGAGAATGGAATTCTACAAAGGTAGTAGACTGACTAGTTAGTGAACTTTCCAACCAGACAAAACTCCAACTCACTGTCATCGAGTCGATTCTGACTCATAGCGACCCCTTTGAGTTTCCAAGGTGGTAAATCTTTATGGAAGTTGATTGCCCAGTTTTCCTTCTGCAGAGTGGCTGGTGGGTTTGAACCGCCAGTCTTCTGGTTAGCAGTCAAATGCCTTAGGCTGGAGTATAGGCCACCAGAGGGGGCTTGTAATTCCTAGCCACTTGGCCAGAAGACTCCTGAAGTGCAGGAGTTTTTGTCAGGCTTCCTTGGTCTGGGCATGGTGAAAGGTGAACACAGTATTAGAGTTGCATCTGGGTGGAAGACTGACTGGGCAACACTCAGAGGGCCCCGAGACCATCTGCACCCCTTCACTTGGTATTGAAGGAGGGTCCTGCCTGGTTTCTGGTGGGAGTAGGCTGTAAAGGCTCCTATCTCTGGCACAGTTTACACCTGTGGCAGGCACTGCCTGGTGCCCCTGCCCAGCTCTGTTACACAGATCTCTGGGGCAGGTGTTCCCAGGTGCGGACTTGAAACAAAGGAACCAGGAAGTGGGTCCTCCCAGAGCACAGGTAACCCGAGGCCCTGCTTCATCCTGCTCCCATGGGCTGGCCTTGGGAAGGGGGGCCACATGCCTGCAAAAGGGCTTGGAGGACCTCAAGGTGAACTGAGTAGGGTCAAGGTCCACAGGGAGCTTGGGGGCGGGGGCAGGTAATCCAGGAAGTCTTCCTGGTGGCAGAGAATACCTAGCACAGCTTGGCGGGTGCAGAATTCTCCCGGCGCCGCGGGGTGCAGAGCCCCCCCACCTGTGGGAAACGCTGGACTGGAGAGAGGCATAGCCTGCACCCGCCGCTGGCGGCACTGCGTCTTCAGTCCCGCCTCAGCCAGCCCGAGGTCCTCCGTGAAGGTATTGACCTTGGGGGAGGGGGCCTTCTTGTGCCAGGGCCCCTTGCGGAGGAGTTGGGAACACCTCTGGGAGGGCTCCCTTGCCACCCACAGCCTCCATCTGTCCGTGGGGCGACGCCCACTGGGTTAAGGCGACCTAGGTGCACGCCTCAGTAGCAGCTCCAGCCCGCTATCCCTAAACTACCCTCTTTTCCTCGCGTGCCTGCTGCCTCCGGGCGCCTGGCACGTGGTAGCCACCCAAGGTAAGTCCTTCGTTCCTCCCATTTTGCAGAGGAGAAAACTGCGGTCCAGGATGGCTCAGTCGTCAGGTCCAGAGTCAAGCAGCTGGTTGGGGCCGAGCCCTGACTGCGGGAGTGAGGCACATGGCTCCTGCAGACTGGGCCTTGGAGGGTCCCTGGCTTGAGGACCTGTCTGCCCCACAACCCCTTGGAAAGGCAAGGAGAGGAGCCAGCGCTGGTAGTGAGCCTCCACCTCTGCCCTGCACTGCAAGATTCTAGGTTAGGGGGCCCGGGAAGGACCGATGCCCACAATTTTTGGATAAGAATGAGTTTCTCTCCTTTCCCTAACTTGTGAGATTCCCTGTTGGATTCAGGTACTGGTGCTCCCTTCCAGCCTCATCTCTGCAGCCTGTGAGGTTGCCATATACAGGCCCAGACACAGGGTAAAGAACCCCAAAGTTCTGGGGGTTGCAGTGAAAAGCTGAGGGGTCACTGAAAGGCTCATGGAAGAAGTGGGGTTGAAGCAAGAGTGGAGGAATGAAATACATTCCAGATCTGGGAAAAGCTGAACAAAGCTGGGAGGGTGTGAGCATGTTGCCCTGGCGTTTGGGATTTATCAGATGGGAACCACACTCACTGCCATCAAGTCGATTCAGACTCATAGTGGCCCCTCATTGGGTTTCCAAGGTGGTAAATCTTTATGGAAGTAGATTGCCCCATCTTCCTTCCGTGGAGTGGCTGGTGGGTTTGAACCGCTAGTCAACCTTCTGGTTAGCAGTCAAATGCCTTAGGCACTGCGCCACCAGAGCACTTTATCAGATGGGAACAGAAAACCCCTACTACCAAACTATCAGACTTACCCTAGCCCCATTCCCTTGCCCTGGATTCTGGGGTATTCTTTTACCCTTTGTAGAGAAGGGGACATAGAGGGGCAGGGTGCAGGTGGTCCTGGGGCTCACTTGGTTGGGGTGATGGAAGTAAGGGTGGGGTCTGACCTATCTCTGCCTCCCCAACTGTACCCACAGTGCCCTCCTGGCTTAGTCATGGCGAAGCTGGAGACACTGCCTGTGCGTGCTGACCCAGGGCGGGACCCCCTCCTGGCCTTTGCCCCAAGGCCCTCTGATCTCGGACCCCCGGAGCCCCGCCTGGCCATGGGCAGTGTGGGCAGTGGGGCGGCCCACACCCAGGAGTTCGCCATGAAGAGTGTGGGCACCCGCACGGGGGGTGGGGGCAGCCAGGGCAGTTTCCCTGGCCCCCGCAGCAGTGGCGGTGGGACCAGCAGGGAGAGGCCTGGCCGATACCCCTCAGAGGACAAAGCTCTAGCCAACTCCCTCTACCTCAATGGCGAGTTGAGGGGCAGTGACCACACAGACGTCTGCGGCAATGTGGTGGGCAGCAGTGGTGGCAGCAGCAGCAGTGGTGGCAGCGACAAGGCCCCACCACAATACCGCGAGCCCAGCCACCCACCTAAGCTCCTGGCCACCTCGGGCAAGCTAGACCAGGTCAGCCACCAGGACCTAAGACCCTAATAGTCTTTTACTGGGGGGGAGGATGCAGCTCAGAGGGGTGGTCAAAGTGGGCCTTCTAGGAAGTTGGGTTCTAGGGACAGGGATGGAGGTTGGGCTGAGGCCTGGGGGCCAAGTCTAGCTGGTGAGTCTTAAGGCAGAAACCAACTGAGAAGGATTCCCAGGGTGGCGATCCCATGAAGGTGGGAAGTAGGACAAGACAGAATCCCAACAGGGCTAAGGCCCTCATTCTGATGCCCAGGCCCCCCTCTTTGCTTTCATGCAGTGCTCAGAGCCACTAGTTCGGCCATCAGCCTTCAAGCCTGTTGTACCCAAGAACTTCCACTCCATGCAGAACTTATGTCCTCCACAGACCAACGGGACCCCTGAGGGACGCCAGGGACCTGGGGGTGGCCTCAAGGGTGGACTGGACAAGTCTCGGACCATGACCCCAGCCAGCGGGGGTGGGGGCAGCCTCTCTGACTCAGGCCGGAACTCACTCACAAGCCTGCCCACCTACAGCTCCAGCTATAGCCAGCATCTCGCACCCCTCAGTGCCTCCACCAGCCACATCAACCGCATCGGCACTGCTAGCTATGGCAGTGGCAGCGGCAGTAGCAGTGGTGGCGGATCGGGCTACCAGGACCTGGCAGCCTCTGACAGTGGACGAGCCTCCAGCAAGAGCGGGTCATCCTCCTCCGTGGGGCGGCCAGGCCACCTGGGCTCTGGGGAGGGCGGAGGTGGAGGCCTGCCATTTGCGGCCTGCTCCCCACCCTCTCCCAGCACCCTGATCCAGGAGCTGGAGGAGCGGCTGTGGGAGAAAGAGCAGGAGGTGGCGGCTCTGCGGCGGAGCCTGGAGCAGAGCGAGGCAGCCGTGGCTCAGGTACTGGAGGAGCGGCAGAAGGCGTGGGAGCGGGAGCTGGCCGAGCTGCGCCAGGGCTGCAGCGGGAAGCTGCAGCAGGTGGCCCGCCGTGCCCAGCGTGCCCAGCAGGGCCTCCAGCTGCAAGTGCTGCGGCTACAGCAGGATAAGAAGCAGCTGCAAGAGGAGGCGGCCCGGTTGATGCGCCAGCGGGAAGAGCTGGAGGACAAGGTGGCCGCCTGCCAGAAGGAGCAGGCCGACTTCCTGCCCCGGATGGAGGAAACGAAGTGGGAGGTGCGGGCTGGGGGCTCGGGCTTTTTTCCCTCTGTCTCTCTTCCTTCCCTCTCTCTGGTGAAACCCAGAGCGGTAGCCCACCACTGTCATAAGATGGGTAAAAGGAGTACTCACTGCTGTCGAGTTAGATCCAACTCATAGCGACCCCTCCTTGGGTTACTAAGGCGGTATCGCTATGGAAGTAGATTTCCCAACCTTTCTTCCGAGGAGTGGCTGGTAGGTTTGAACCGCCAGCCTTCTGGTTAGTAGTCAAATGCCTTAGGCACTATGCCACCAGAGCTTCCTGTAAAAGGAGTAGGGGGGTACAAAATCAATTAGTTGTGTCTGTGAGGACTACAGGCTGCCCCTGGGCTGTGTGAGATGGCCATACACAATTAACCATGTCTGTTGTTTCTGCTTCCGTCTCATGAGGGGCTGAGCCTGACCCCTGAGGAAGCTTGGTGCCTCTGGGGCTAGTTAGAAGGCTGGGTTGGGGTGATCGGAACTTTGCCTTTACCTTGGCCTCTCCTCTCACCTGACCCCGCCCAGGTGTGCCAGAAGGCTGGCGAGATTTCCCTCCTGAAGCAGCAGCTGAAGGACTCGCAGGCGGATGTGTCGCAGAAGTTGAGTGAGATTGTGGGGCTGCGTTCCCAGCTGCGGGAGGGCCGGGCCTCACTGCGGGAGAAGGAGGAGCAGCTGCTCAGCCTGCGGGACTCTTTCAGCAGCAAACAGGCCAGCCTGGAGCTGGGTGAGGGTGAGCTGTCTGCGGCCTGCCTCAAGCCCGCGCTGACCCCTGTGGACCCGGCCGAGCCGCAGGATGCACTGGCCACATGCGAGAGCGACGAGGCCAAGATGCGTCGTCAGGCCGGCATGGCTGCCGCCGCCGCCACTGCCTCCTTGGGTTCCTTGGACGGGGAGGTGGATGCTGGGGGAGATAGTGGGACACGAGCCCTGCGGAGGGAGGTGGGGAGGCTGCAGGCCGAGCTGGCAGCTGAGCGGCGAGCCCGGGAGCGCCAGGGAGCCAGCTTCGCAGAGGAGCGCCGCGTGTGGCTGGAGGAGAAGGAGAAGGTCATTGAGTACCAGAAGCAGCTGCAGCTGAGTTATGTGGAGATGTACCAGCGCAACCAGCAGCTGGAGCGGCGGCTGCGGGAGCGCGGGACAGCGGGGGGTGCAAGCACGCCCACGCTCCAACACGGAGAGGAGAAGAAAGCCTGGACCCCCTCCCGCCTGGAGCGCATTGAGTCCACAGAAATCTGATCCCCAACCTGGGCATGTGGCCTTTTGACAAATGCCTGGTCAAAAGGCCTGAGTCCCCAGTTTCCCCTCCCCTCCATCTCCCTTCCCCACGTCCTCCTCCACATCCCCAGACCAAAGAGGTTCTCAAAGAAGCTGTGACCAGACCAACACCCTCCCCCCTTGGTGACCTCCCAAGTCCATCACTGCTCCTCTGGCCAGCCCACTCAGACCCTCCTTCCAAGGAGGGAATGAAGGGGAGGGCAGAGTGAGTAGAGGTGAGGGACCCAAGCAGCAGAGAGCCCACGCTCTCTCTCTTGGCCCCCTTTGTTAGAAATGTGAGCGACAGGCCTGTAGTGCCACAAGGGGCCCCGGCCCTTCTGTGGGCCTCAGTTACTACTGTTGGCCATTGTATGTCCAGTGATGCTGTGCTCACGTCCTCGGCCATGTAACCTGAGGAGGCCTGCATAGGGTTTGCTGAAGCTGACAGGCCCCTGGTCTCTCCTTCCTGGGCAGGTTGGCAGTGCAAATAAGAGCAGATGGCCAGCCTGTGGTTGACAGGGCTACTGCTACCTGCTAGCTCCTCCCCCCAAGGTCTCTAGATCTCAGGCCTCAGAGACTGGCCTGGGCCTGAGTGAGTGTCTGTATGTGTGTGTTGGGGGTGGGGTGGAAGGTGGAGGCTTAGGGCCCAGGGAAGATTTGCCCTCCTGTTCCTGGGAAGGGTCACCTGAAGGCTTCTTAACTCCACCCTCACCCTCTGACCAAGATCCCACAGCTTCATCTGCTTGGCTGATCCCATACCCAGAGCCACTGCCTGGCTCTAACTGCAGCTATTAAGTGCTACCTGCCTCTCGGGCACTCCCCTCACTCAGTTTCTGAGGTCAAATGAGTGTCTGTGATGTCTTCCTGTGTCTTCCCTATTCAATTGCCCCAGCCTTCACCTGCTTTCATGCTCAGAACATCATTATCCAAGACCACTTTTTCCCCAGAGTCTCACCTTTCCTTCCAATAGAAAATTCTGCTTGACTTTAGGTGCACTACCCACCTCCAAGGTCTTCTGGACCCAGGGTTGAGCTGGAGGCCCTTAAATGGGGGGGGGGGGTTGATGTAACTGCCCTTGAAGAACCAGGCTGACCTGAGGGAACACTGACCTCTTGGCTCCCAGGGCCCTGAGGTGGCCCAGCATTTGCCCAGAGTAGGCCCGGCATGGCCGTCAGTACAGGTTGGGAGCCAGTGTCACTCCTTTCCTCCTCCTGGATCCTCTCAGAGTTCAACTCCCCACGGCAGGAAATGAAAAGCAAATTTCTAATTCACCAGCAATAAAACTTGGAGGAGGCTTGGCCCTCAGCCCTCTATTTCTCTTTTCACTCTCCCTCCCACCCCCAAGACGGGTGGGGATGGGGCATGGTGGAGAGAGCTGGCAACTACTGTGAGCAAGTCCCCCAGCCCCTGACCAGCCTCCTCCCATGACTGGTGACTGTTTGATGAACTGTGAGCCTCCTACAAAAACACGAGTGCCCTGTGTGGCCTCTACCCTCCTCCCAGCACATCTCCTTCCAGAGTGCCCTCACCAGGTCTCTGAGCTGGGCAGGGAGGCTGTCCTGGCCACCATTGCCCATTCCACCCACACCTGACTGCACCTGCCTCAGAACCTGGGCCTGGGCCACAGAGGCAGGGTGAAAAGGCATTAGTAGGAAAAATAAATAAGGAAAAATATGACTAGACTCAGCCTTTGGGACTTCCAACCATAAAATAAATTATATATATAAATATATATAGATATATATCTCTACCATATGTGATAGAAAGACTTTTCGTTTTCCTTTCCCAAAGAAATAAAATGGAGAAAGCCTCTTGAGTGGAATTCTTTGGCATGTTTATGTCTTTGCAGGTGTGGGAGGCGGGGCCTGGGGTGTGGCGGGCAAAGCTGGAGTAAACAGACTTCCCAGAGGAGGCATGAGACCTAAGGTGCTCACTAGGCCGTGCCAGGAGATTGGCCCAAAGCCCAAGCTCCTCCGTTGCCCAGGAGGAGTGTGGCTCCACGTTTATACCCAACAGGACTCTCTTTAGCTCAGAACCTAGGCACCGGGCTGCTGGCCAGAAGGCAGGTGATCTAGGACAGTAAGATGCAGCCTGTAGCAGCCTGAGCCACCTTATAGTGTTGGCTGAAGTTGAGGATAGAATATGCAGAAATGAGGGCTGAGAAAAGATTTGTAATTAGTGGTGAGGGCCTAAAGGCAGAAGGGAGCCAAGCATGCTGCAGAGCAGGGAGATGGCCTTTAGGGGTAAGTTCTGTCGTTTTGGGGTCATTGGTGGTATAGTGGTTCAGTCCTCACCTTCCATGCAGAGACTCAGATTGGACTCCAGCCAATGCACCTTATGCACAGCCCCCACCTGTGTGTCAGTGGTGGCATACATGTTCCAATGATGCTGAACAGGTTTCAGCAGAGCTTCTAGACTAAGAGTAGGATGGAAGGGCTGAGATTCTACTTTCAAAAATCAGTCAATAAAGCCCTATAGATCACAAGGCTCTGATCCACAGCTGATTGTGCATCATGAAGCAGGACTGGGTGGCAGTTTGTTCTGTTGTGCATGGGGTTGCCATGGGTCGGGTCAACTCCATGGCAGCTAACAACAGCTGTCCTTTCTGACAAATCCTGTCATCCTCACAAAGCTCCCAATCAAGAATGCATTCTGCTACAAAGCACAAAACAATATTTCTAGGATCTCAAAAAGGAGTTTATTGCTCCTCACATGACAAGATGTCCGCAATTAGGTGCTGTAGGTGTTGGTTCATTGAGCGCCCAAACTTTTCATCCTGTCACCTTAGCATGTTGTTTCCTCCTTGCCACAAGGCGGCTGCCACAGCTCTATGAACGGATTGGGAGCAGTACCACTTTATCTAACACTAAAAAGCTTTCCTAGACCCCGCCCCTGATTCTTCTCTTAAAATCTTATTGGCCAGAACTGAGCCACGTGCTCCTCCCACTTCAAGGGAGGCTGGGAAATTGAGTGTCTGGCCAAGAACAGCATGACTGTCAAGGCTACTTAAGAATAATCATGGTTCATTTTCTGGGGCTCAACTCTCTACTCTCTGTGGGTTTTGATAGAGGAGGTGGACTGGCAATTAATAATGTTTGCTCTGGCTTGGCCTGAAGGCGAGAAACCTCCTGGGCAGCGGTGTCAGTGGTCTGAGCACCAAATGCTTGCCCCTAGGCAAGCAGTGCCCTCCACAGAGCTCAGGGCTTGGGATGCCAGGCTTGCTCCTTTTATAATGAAGTGTCCTTCTCCTTATATTGATTTTGTTTCCCTGACAAGACGGAGCTAGTCCTCAGGTCTCCTTTATAACCCTCAGGATTGGTGAAAATACTGCCAAGATTTGAAGATGGGGAATGGGGAGCTCTGGTGGCATAGCCCCTAAGGCATTTGACTGCTAACCAGAAGGCTGGAGGTTCAAACCCACCAGCCACTCCTCAGAAGGAAGATTAGGCAATCTACTTCCAGAGATAACGCCTCGGAGACCCAAGGAGGGATCACTATAAATCAGATTCGATTCCATGGCAGTGAGTTTGGTTTTGATTTGGATGGGGGATGGTAGTTGGGGCCCGGCTCTTTTGGGAGGTCTCTTCTTTGCCTAACTGCCCATATTGACTCAGGTGTGATTCCCCCGACTTAGGGTCCAGGTCCTAAGAAGAAACTCTCAGGCTTGGGTGGACCTGCCAAACTAAGTGAAGGATCACGCTGGCTCATCCGCCATAGCTCTGGCCTCCAGCTCCAGCTCCTCACATTCAAGTCCCCTAATAGGTTCTTATCTTCATTGCTAACGCCACTCCTGAGAGCATTTACTCTCATTGTGCAGATGAGAAACTAGGCTCGGAGTGTACGTAACTTCCCAAGGTCGCGCAACATTGAGTGGCTGTCCCGGGATTTGAACCTGTGACTAGCGTATTCAATCATGTTTATAGCGGTCCTCCCAAGGCAGTGTCATCCTTAGGTCGTAGCCAGTCTCCTTGTCACGCAAAAACGTCCTTTAGCAGAAGCGTCCTTGGAAAACGCTGACAGCGTCTTTTGAGCCTCCGTCGCACCCGTAGCTCGCGCAGCAGGCGGAAGTAGCCGGGAGTTGGCCGGAAGTGGGGCTGTAAGGCCCAGAAGGGGCTGGAAGAGTTGCTGTACTGCGGCCGGCCGCGGGATCTGGGGTTCGCCCGCACTCGCCAGGCTCAGGTGAGTGGTGGCGGCCGGGGAGAAAATCGCCTATCCTTAAGTTCCACAGACCTGGCCCTGAGCCGGCCCGGGACCGGCGCGCGCGGAGACCTGGCTCCGCGCACCTCTGTCCGGGCCGTGAGCGCCTCTCACAGGCCCAGCTTTAGGGAGAGCCTCGGAGACTCCTGCCGCTCCGAAGTTCTGTGACCTCCGAAGCACTTTAGCTGAACCTTGATTTTCCCTATGTGAAATAGAGATAATGGCAGTACTTGGCTCTCAGGATTGAGTCCCTGCTGCACTTTGTATTACACTTTCATATGTAATATACGCATTCCATGGGATCTAAAGATTGTGATTCGGTAGATCTGGTTTGGGGCCCGAGATACTGTGTTTCTAACCAGTTTCCTGATGAGAGTGATGTCTCTGGCTCGCAGACCACACTTTGAGCGGTAAGTACGTAGTACGTAGTACCAGGGACTGAGTGCGTGTTCATTAAATATATACCTATTATATTTATTCTAATGTTTAGCAGTTTCTGGTTGCACAAGCTTAGTTAAGGATAGTCTTGATGCCTTTCTCCCCCCCTTTTCCCCCTGGGATAGCAAAAACAAACGCCCTTTCTCTTTCTGCACAAATCATGACACAGCTCTTGTGTACTGACTCAGGGAGCTTGGGACCTTCTTTATACCAGCCGGCCCCCCTTACCAGCTACATTATCAGCTTCTTTTTGTGACGCTTCATTGCTCGCTCACTGCAGACCCCTGGCCTGTGTTTCATTCTGTCCAGCTAGGAGCCAGGTGCCACTCAACATGGCTGATGTTTTGTGCTCCACTCATCTGTTGCTGCTGGAATCTGAATTCACCATTTACTGTACTTTGGGCACAACTTGAAGGCTGAACTATAGAAGGCTCTTTTCTTTCAGACTAGACTAGCGCCATCTAGGGTAAAGATACCCAGTTGTGTATAGTAAGAACAGCCGGGTACTGCAGCTCACTGCCCTGAGTGGCCTTGGGCAAGCCCTTGGAAGAATTTGCTACTGTCTGGTAGACCAAAATAAAAGATGATATTTAGTGTAGTCTAGTAGAGCTGAAAAAGTGAGGCTTTTGGCAGTTATGCCGATCTAATTTATTAGTCAGTATGGTTTTCTTCCCTATTCATTGGTTTATTTGCCGGGTTCCGTGCAAGGCTTTGTCATTCACCGTATGAATAAGTCAACTCTGATATAGAAGTATTCTGAAATTCCTTCTTGTCTGAAATACTGTACAGCCATGGGAATGTGGGAAAGCAGATAGAAGCAGTGTTTAGTTGAGCTAACAATGGCAGATACTTGGACCATTTACAGTGTGGGTACAGACATTTCTTTACTTGAGCCTGGATTTTTTTTTTTTTAATTGTGAGTTGGGTGAAAGTTTACAAAAGCAAATTCATTTTCCATACAGCAGTTCACATACACATTGTCTCATGACATTGACTATAATTTCCCACAGTGCAACAGCTCCCCTCCCACTACCTCTTCCCAGCGTCCTTCCCTCCCATGCACTCCTGCGCCCTGAGCTGTCTCCCTGTGTATACACAGCCCTTCTGTTCTCCCAAAAGTGTTCTCTTACCTGCCTGGATTTTTGTCAGTCTTCTAGTAGCCTTATTTAGATGGGTTAAGAGGACATGACAGTCTACTTCTTATTGTTATAACCAGAGATTTTCTAAAGACAAAGTCTTATAAAAAAACCTTTAAAGCAGTGGCTCTAACGGAATCATATGTATGGCTTTTTTAGACTACATCTAACTACATCCTTCTTGCCATTCTGATTAGGAAATATCAAAATCTTAGAAGAGGAAGGAAGGGCTATATAAAATAAAAAAGTTTCATGGATGATTGCTATCTTCTCCTGTAAGCATGGAAATTGTAACAAAGTGGAGGGAATGGGCTGCTAGACTTGGATTTTGGTTTGGCTCAGCTCTGTGGTGATACTTATCTTGATCTAAGCACCTGTGTGTTAGTTAATTGCCTCCGTAGTATTTTTTTTTTTTTTTAATTGTGATTTGGGTGAAAGTTTACAGAGCAAATTCACTTTCCATACAGCAGTTCACATACACTTTGTCTCATGACATTGACTACAATTTACCACAGTGCAACAGCTGCCCTTCCACTTCCTCCCCATAGTTACCTCTTCCCTGTGTCCATCCCTCCTTGCACTCCTGCCCCCTGAGCTATCTCCCTGTGAATACACAGCCTGCCTTCATGGTATTAATAGACCTCTTGTTGAGGCTCTGCCCCTGTGTGGAAACAGAAGTACAGAAGAGAAGACTAGCCCAGTTAGCATCCTCTTTAATAGCTAAAAGTCTTTGTTGACAGTCTCTAAGCCTTCATAGGGCTTTAGAGCATTGTAGACTTCTCACCAGGAAACCTCAGCACCTAGAAAAAGTTTGTTGTGTTTTTTATTTGTTTTAAATTCTCAAGGTTGATCAAAAAACTATTGCTGAGACAGCAGTGGGTTTGGAGTAGCCATTAATTTTTAGCAATTTTATTGGGACATGAATGGGTTAGACATTTCTAGCAAAAGGATCCAGTAGATGGTAGATTGAATATGCTGAGGATGTTGTATACTTAAATTGACAGCATGATTGCTTTCTTTTAACTTCTGGACTGTGGTTGAAAACAAAGCTATTCGGCCTTGCTCAGACCTGTATATGGAAAGGGGAAAGATGAGATTTCTTGTTCCTGTAAAATTGTATCAGTCAGGATATTTTGGGCAGTGCCTCTTGAAACAGCCAGGATCCAGGGTTTGTTAGGACCCCTGAAGAGGAGATGGGGAGGAAAAGACTTGGGGCATTTAAACTGGGAAAGGGGCTTTGTGAATCGATACCAGCTGTTTGAACCTTTAGAGGAGTCAGAAGTTGCTGACTGGGCAAGTTCTGAGAGTCCTTGAGTAAGGAAGAACTAACTCCCTATTAGGTGTGTTTTCTTTTTCTGGGCAACACATCCAGACCCCCTCTTCTTTGCAGTGCATTTTGCCCCCACTGTTTTACTTGACTGATTTTGTGTCTTCCTTGGTTTTCTTTCCTGGTGGCTCAGTGGTTAAACACTTAACTATTAACAAAAAAGGTCTTTAGTTTGACCCCACCAGATGTGGGAGAAAGATGTGACAGTCTTGGAAACCCTGTGGGGTCAGTTTACTCTTTCTGTAGAGTTGCTAGCGGTCAGAATTGACTTTACAGCAGTGGGCTTGGTTGGTGGTTTTAGGTGTAGATATAAGGAGCTCTGGTGTTGCAGCAGTTAAGTTCAGCTGTTAACAGAAAAGTTGGCAGTTCAGACCTACCCAGTGTCTCCATTTCAGTGTCTCCCTTTGAGAAAATCCTTGCAATCTGCTTCTGTAAAGATTACAGTGAAGAAAACCCTATGGGGCAGTTCTGCTGTGTCACGTGGGGTCACTATGAGTTGGAATCAACTCGATGGCACCCAACAACAGGTGTAGATGATGGTGGCTGTCTATTAACCAGAAGGTTGGAGGTTCAAACCCACCAGCCGCTCCACAGAAGGAACACAGGGAAATCTACTTCTGTAAAGACTGTTGTTGTTGTTGTTATGTGCCATCGAGTCAGCCCTGACTCATAGAGACCCCCTCCTTGGGTTTCCGAGGCAGTATCACTATGGAAGCAGGATTGCCCAACCTTCCTTCTGAGGAGTGGCTGGTGGGTTTGAACCGCCAGCCTTCTGGTTAGCAGTCAAGTACCTTAGCCACTATGCTACCAGAGCTCCCTCTGTAAAGACTATTGCCTTGGAAACCCAAGGGGGGTTGCTGTGAGTTGGAATTGACTCGACGGCAGTGGGTTTGGATTTTTTTTTTTTTTTAAATAACAGATGCAACATATTTCTGTTAGAACATCTACAAATGGAGGGCTAACAAACAGAAGTATATTCTCTCACAGGTTAGGAGGCTGGAAGTCTGAATTCAGGGCACCAGCTCTAGGAGAAGGCTTTCTCTGTCGGCTGTGGAGGAGGGTCCTTGTCTCTTTTTAACTTCTGTGGGCTTGATGTTCTTTGGAGATTCCCATGTGTCTTGGCATCAGCCTTCCCTTGGTTGTAGGAGGTTCTGACTGCAGGGACCCTGGGTCCAAACCATGTGCTTCACCCCCAGTTCCTCTTCCGTGGTGATAGTCACATCATACCTGTCTATTGCTGTTGTTGTTGTTGTTGTTATGTGCCATCAAGTAGGACCCAACTCATAACGACCCCTCCTTGGGTTTCCAAGGAGGTATCACTATGGAAGTAGATTGCCCAGCTTTCCTTCTGAGGAGTGGCTGCTGGGTTTGAACTGCCAGCCTTCTGGTTAGCAGTCAAGTGCCTTAAGCACTACACTACCAGAGCTCCTACCTCTCTGCCAATTCTCCTTTTATCTCTTTTAGGATAAAAGGTGATACGGGCCACACCCCACAGAAACTCCCCTTATATAACATCAGGGCTGTGAGCTGGGTATTTTAGCTAATCCCCTTACAGCTGATTGGCTGGTTATATCAGATCACAACACAGGGAAATGATTTCATCATTACATAACTGCCAGATGATTGAGAATCATTGCCTAGCCAGTCCTTAGAAAGCAAACAATAATTTCAGTTGCTGTTGTTATTGGCTTGGTTTTCGATCACCTGTCACAGTTCATCCCCAGATTATCCATTAGAAGTGTAAATCTCTTACCCTGGGTATCCTTCTCTTCAAAGTGGTTGGCTGTTCTCTAGGTCTGTTCACAGTGTTTGTCCTGAGGTTTCCCTTTGCTTCTTTCCTGGAGCTACTAATCCCCTAATTTCTGTAGCCCATACCTTTGTAGCCACCTTTCAGGCTTTCAATCATAGTAGCTCTCTTCACCTTGATATTGGGGCATCCTAAAAACATTTTTTTTTTTAATGGAAAAACTTTAATTCTATAGCTTTTAAAATTTGATCCATCAAGACTTTATTATCTTAATTTTTAAAATTTTTATTGTGGCAAAGTATACACATAAAATTTGCTGTTTGAACCATTTTTATTTATTTATTATTATGATTTGGGTGAAGAATTACAGAGCAAATTCACTTTCCATACAGCAGTTCACATATACTTTGTCTCATGTCATTGACCACAGTTTACCACAATGCAACAGCTCCCCT
>NW_006921607.1:1871957-1893614 GCF_000298275.1 Orycteropus afer afer
TTTTTTTTTTTTTTTTCCTCCAATGATTTTGAGTTTTGTGTTTAAACCATTTTAAAATATATAATTCAATGATATTAATTACATTTACAGCATTGTGCAGCTATCACCACTATTTCTAAAAATTTTTCATGACCCAAACAGATTCTCAGTACACTTTAAGCAGTAACTCCCCATTCTACCCCCAACCTCCTGGTAACCACCAATGTACTTTTGTATTAGGACTTTATTTTAGTTAGCATCAATTTATGTTATTTTTAATTAATCAGTTTTCCAGTTGTCTTAATGCCATTTACTGAACAATCTATGTTTGCCCAGTGATTTAAAGGTCTTCCTCTATCATGTACTAAATCCTTGCTTGTACTTAGACTATTTGTGAACTTGATCAACCTCTGCCCCAACCCCTCCCTCTCCACAGTGGTGGTGGTAAGTAAGTAAGTTAGTAAATCAATCAGTCAGTCAATAAATCCATCAATAAATCAGTCAGTCCATCCATCCATTTATCTATCCATCCATATATCCATCCATCCCACTGCTGCTGAGTCAATTCCGACTCATAGGGACTCTTTGGACAGAGTAGAACTGCCTTAGAGGATTTCCAAGGCTGTAAATCTTTATGGAAGCAGACTGCCTCATCTTTGTTCCTCAGAGTGGCTGGTAGATTTGAACCACTGACCTTTTGGTTAGCAGCCAAATGCTTTTAACTACTGTGCTACCAGAGCTCCTTCATAGTGGTGTGGCATTTGTTAATCCTTGACCTTCACAAGTTACTTTTTTTAATATATATATTATGTTTTGGGTGAAAGTTTGCATGGAAAATTAGGTTCCCATTTAATAATTTTTATATAGATTATTCTATGGCATTAGTTCTTTTTTACATTGTGTTAGCATTTTGGTTGTTTCCATTCTGTTTGTTCATTTCCATTGATCTAGCTTTCCTTTCCCTCCTTGCTGTCTCACTTTTGCTTATGGGTAAATGTTGGCTATTTGATCTCAATGGTTCATTGATTAAGGGAACACAGTATTCATAGGTGCTAGTGTTTATCTTATAGGCCAATCTATTATTTGGCTAAAAGGTGACTTACAGAAATAGCTCCAATTCCATGTTCAAAGGTTATCTTAGGGTAATAGTCTCAGGGGTTCTTCTAGTCTCTATTGGTTGAGGAGGTCTGGCCTTCTTTAGGAATTTGAGTTTTGTTCTACATTTTTCTTCCATTCTATTCAGGACCTTCTATTGTGTCCCTTGTCAAAATGGTTGGTAGTGGTAGCTGGGTAACATCTAGTTCTTCTGGTCTCGAGGTTAGAAGAGGCTGTGGGTGGTGTGGACTGTTAGTCTTGTGGGTTAGTTTCTTCTTTGAGCCTTTCATTTCCTTCGTTCTCTCTTGCTCCATACGAGTAGAGCCCAATAGCTGTATCTTAGATGGCTGCTCGCAAGCTGTTTTTACTCCCCTGGGATTGTGTATGTAATAGTATTTCCCTCTGTTGTCTTTAACTCTTGTGCTCCTCCCAGTGTTTTCCTTTGCCTTGATCATTTTTTGCTGACCACCCCCTTACTGTACTTCACCATTCAAATTCAAGTTAATTTGTGTCTACCTTCTAGTTAGTGATTTACCATCCCTTCCCCTTCCAACCCTGGTTACCATCAAAGAGTGTTTCTTTTTGTGTGAAAACCTTTCTTGACTTTTTATAGTAATAGTCTCATACAATATTTATCCTTTTGTGATTGACTCATTTCACTCAGTGTAATGCCCTCCAGATTCATCCATGTTAAGTTTCTCAGATTCATTGTAGTTTTCCATTGTGTGTATGGTATGCATCGTAGTTTATGTATTCATCCATTGATAGGCATTTAGGTTGTTTCCATCTTTTTTGCTGTTGTGAATAATGCAGTGAACATGGGTATGCAAATATACATTCGTGTCCTGGCTCTTGTTTCTGTGGGATAGATAGATATCTGGTAGTGAGATTGCTGGATCATATGGTATTTCTGTTTCCAAATTTTTAGGGAAGCACTATACTGTTTTCCACAGTGGTTGTACCATTTTACAATTCCACCAGCAACGTATGGGGGTTTTAATCTCTTCACACCCTCATCAGCATTTGTTGTTTTCTGTTTTTTTTTGAACTTTGCTATTAATGCTGTGGTGAGGTGGTGTCTCATTGTTTTGATTTGCATCTCTTTAATGCCTAATAATCACAAGCATTTCATCATGTGGTTGTTGGGTGCTTTAATGTCTTCTGTGTTAAAGTATCTGTCTGTTCATGTCTTTGGCCATTTTTTAATTGGATGATTTGTCTTTTTGTTGTTGAGGTGCTGAAGTATTCCATAAATTTTAGAAATTAGTCCCTTGTCCGATATGTTACCAAAAATTTTTCTCAGTCTATGGATTCTCTTTTTACTCTTTTGTTGAAATCTTTTGATGTACATAAGTGTTTAGTTTTTAGAAAGTTCCAGTTATCTAGTTTATCTTCTGTTTTTTGTGCATTTGTAGTTATGTTTGATAGTGTTTTTATGCTATGTATTAGAGCCCCTAAGTTTATCCCTATTTTTTCTTTGATGGTCTTTATAGTTTTAGGTTTTAACATTTAAGTCTTTGATCCACTTGGAGTTCATTTTTGTATATGGTGTGAGAGATGAGTCCTGTTTCATTTTTCTGCAAATGGATGTCCAGGTTTGCCAGCACCATTTGTGAAAGAGACTATCTCTTTCTCATGTAAAGAGTTTTGGTCCTTTGTCAAAGATCAGCTATCCGTAGGTCACTTGCAAGCTTTTTAAGACCCCAGCCGTCACTCACCAAACTCTAGGATGTGGAGCATTTATCTTTGTGAACTGTGTTATGCCATTAGACTAAGTAATCCCTGAAGACTATGGTTGCAGACTTTTTTTTTTTCCTTTTCTTTTTTCATAGTTTATCTCCTGAATGCTCTTTTTTTTTTTTTTTTTTTTAATTTTACTGTGATTTGGGTGAAAGTTCACAAAGCAAATTCATCTTCCATATAGCAGTTGACATACACTTTGTCTCATGATGTTGACTTGTAGTCTCCCACAGTACGACAGCTCTCCTCCCATTTCCTCCCGATAGCCACCTCTTCCCTGTGTCCTTCCCTCTCATGCACTACTGCCCCCCCCCAGCTGTCTCCCTGTGCATACACAGCCCTTCTTTTCTCCCATGATTGATCTCTCCAAGGAGTGTATCTACCTAATGTAAGTGTTCAGCTCATATGCCTGTCTTTTGTTTTGTTGGAAGCCACAGGAATGGGTTCAATTCCAGACCTGAAGGGCAGCTAGGGGCTGTAGTCTCTGGTTCCACCAGGCTCTATCAGACCAGCAAACCTGGTCCTTTTTTTTTTTGTCTTATGATTTTGAGTTTTGTTCCACATTGTTCTCCCAGTCTATCCAGGACCTCCTACATAGATCCCCTTGTGAGTGGTTGACGGTGGTAGCTGGGCACCATCTAGTTCTTCTGGTCTCATAGTCATATAAGCTGAGGATCTAATTGTTTCCATGAGTCTTTTGTTTTCTTCATTCTTCTTTGCTGTGGACGAGGAGAGACCCATCATTGCATCTAGATGGCCCCTTGCAGCTTTTAAGATCCCAGTTGCTACTTGCCAAAGTAGGATGTGGAACAGTGTTTTTGTGTAGTATGTTAAGCCAGTTGAGTTTGATGTCCCCTTGGTCGCAATGTTTTAACCCTCTAAACCAACCTTATGAGTTGTTTGGATGTGTCTAGGAAGCATTCATAACTGTGCCACTTACATGATTTGTTTTATGTGGATATATGGGCAGCACATAAAAATGTGTATATACATATAGTTACAGATCCCCTGTGCATGCATGTGCATTTACTTGCATATGCCTTTCTGTCTATATATATGCATCCATATCTATCTATGTAACCGCATGTTTTATGATTGTCTTTACAGTTGCCAAATTATATATGTCAAATCTCTTCCTTAATGTGAAAGGTGTTCTGGTGGCACAGTGATCAAAGCATTTGACTGCTAAATAAAATGTTGATGGTTTGAACCCACCAGCCTCTCTGCAGTGTGTTTCTATACAGATTTACAGCTTTGGAAAGCTTCAGGGGCAGTTTTCTGTGCTACAGGATGGCTATGAGTCAGAATCGACTCAGTGGAAGTTTTTTTTTTTAAAACTCGGTAACGAAGATTTCAGTCTTTGTGGTCTCCTCTTGGTTCTTTTTGTAAGCAGGATAGTCTAATCATAGTGATATCTACAATCCTATACTATTAGAGAAGAGAGGGGCATTGGTGTTGACTCAGTTCTAATCTTCCAGCTCCCTGGCACCTGGAAACCCTAGAAGATCATAGATTGTTCAGAAAATTCCAGTCTGGGACCTGTGTTTCTTGACACCCATTCTTGGCTCTCCAGTACAACAAGCAGTATGTTTTTTTGAGTCATATAGTCTTTGAAGGAGCTCTGGTAGCATAGTGCCTAAGGCACTTGACTGCTAACCAGAAGGCTGGCGGTTCAAACCCACCAGCCACTCCTCGGAAGGAAGGTTGGGCAATCCTACTTCCGTAGTGATACTGCCTCGGAAACCCAAGGAGGGGTCGTTATGAGTCGGGGCCGACTCCACGGCAAAAAGCTACAACAACAACAATAGTCTTTGATGTCAAACCAAGCTGTGTTCCTTGGCTGTGTAACCCTGGGGCACATTTCTTACTCTTGTGAAGTCTGCTTTTCCTCATCATTAATATAGGAATAATAAACCTACTTTACAGCATGGTTGTAGGGATGGAACTAATGCAGATAAAGCAGCTCGTACAAAGCCTGGCACGGAGGATGCCCTAAGACAATTATCCAAATCCAGAAACCAAAACTATTGCCATTGAGTTGATTCCAACTCATAGTGACCTTATAGCACAGAGTAGAACTGCCCCCACAAGGTTTCCAAGGCTGTTAATCTTTACAGAAGCAGACTGCCTCATTTGTCTTCTATGGAACACCTGGTGGATTTGAACCACCAACCTTTTGGTAGCTGAACGCTTACCACTGTAACACCAGGGCTCCTTAAGACAATTATGTTGTTGTTGTTATGTGCCGTCGAGTCGGCCCCGACTCATAGCGACCCCTCGCTTATAGCTCTTATTATTTCCATTTTGGGATTTAGTCTGTATTTTTACAAAGCAAAAAGAGCCACATCATTTCAAAACAGTGTATCTACACCAGTCAAACATTGATGTTCCAGTAAGTGATTCTTTTATTCATTGTAGGACCATGCATAGTAATTTTGTTAAGTACTCTTAGGTAATATTAATTATGATAATTTTAATTACTTAATATGTTTTAAAAATTATGATCATCTGTTGGTGTATTTGGGAGCTCTGGTGGTGTAGTGCCTAAGGCATTTAACTGCTAACCAGAAGGCTGGTGTTTCATACCCACCAGCCACTCCTTGGGAGGAAGGTTGGGCAATCTACTTCCCATAGTGATACTGCCTCGGAAACCCAAGGAGGGCTCGCTATGGTGGGCAGTTTTTGTTTTTTTTTTTAATAGGTATATTTGTCAAATTAGCCCCTATATTCTTCTGTATTAACAGTTTTAACCCCTATAAAAAAACAAAAAAAGTTAATTTATCAAAGATATAACAAAGTCTCTCCCATAGAGAAGCTGTTTTGTTCTTTTAGGTAAGTGTAGTTTAGGTCACGGCACTAGTTTGTGTTCCACTGAATATGTGTGTGTACTTTTCCATGTTGATGCCAGCCACGCTTATCTTGTAAACCAGCCTCCTATTGAATGGACATTTGGGTGGTTTTCAGTTTTTTACTTGAGAGTAAAACAGCTATTTTGTAAAAATAAGTTGTTTTTTTTTCCTTTTGAGTTATTTCTTAGGATTGAATTCCCGAGGTAAAATGAAGGACTACAGATTTGAGCAGTTTATGGCTTTAGTTGTACATTTGTTGGGCTAAATTTAAATTTCAGGTTCTGAAGCAGGTCTTCTTAAAAGCACTGCTCTGTCAAGTGGGGAGTTCTAGTACCTGCTAGCTCTTGTTCTTGTTAATGGAGGTTCCTAGTGAATATTTTGAGGCATATAAATCCTCAGTAATATCTAAATATGAAGAGGAAATGATTTTGGTACTATTTTCCTAGTATTTAAAATGTTGGTCATCTGTGTTCCTAGGAATAAGCTAACGGTCTATAATATAGCAGGCATTGGCAGACATTTTCTGTAAAGGACCAGATAGTAAATATTTAATGCTTTGCAGGCCATATAATCTCTGTCAGTTACTCACTTCTGCCCTTGTGGTGTGAGTGGTGTGAAAGCATCCGTAGACAATATATAACAAATGGGTAGGACTATATTCCAGTAAAACTTTACTTACAAAAACTGATGGTGGGCTAGATTTAGCCCCTAGACTGTATGCTGGTCTATGGCATCTGGACCCAAAGATTGAAGCTTGGTATGTATAATGGTCCACAAGCTACAGGAAAGAACCAAGTATATAAAAATTTAGTGTGAAAGAATTCTGTTCTGGTTTACAAAGAAATTAGATCATACATTCCTGCCCCTTGTGAAGCTGGACTACCCAAACAAACCACTGGCCTGCCCTGCACTCCCCTGGTTCTTATGTTGTGGGCTGTGGAAGGAAGGGTCTGACAGCAGAGTTGAGCAGGCCCTTTAGAAAGTCATGGTGACACCCTCAGAATCCTCTTGGGGTTTTTGCTGCAGCAATAGGCCTGTCTGGGCCATTGGTTAACGGTGTGGTTTCCCTGGGCCTTGCTTGTCAGGCTTTGGCACTTCTCAAGGGGAAGGAAAGAAAATAAGCTGCTGAGGAAAAAAGCAAGAGTACAGCAGAGTCAGTTTCATAGCTTCTCATAGTTTCTGCCCTGGGAGAAAAAGGGGAATTGTACTGATCAGAGGCAGGATAAGGAAGTAATCAACACCTGACTCACTGGGAGCATTGCTAATTTGCCTCCTCCGGAGGAAAGCTGTGCTGGTCCCCTGGCTTGGCAGCAGGACAGTCATGGGAATTGGGTTTCCTGAACCCTGTGCCCAGCTTTGAGATGCTCTTTGCTTCCCACTGAAGAATGGACAGTGAGGAGGGCCTAGCTTCTGTCCTCCCTCTCAAAACGAGTGAGTGAGTGAGTATACTTCTCAATTGCATGACTGCTCTTCCATAGTGATTCTCTCTGTTACAGGCTTCTTGGAGAGGAGAATAGACCTCTTCTAAAAGGTACAGGATCTCACAGCATTACAGTGACAGAATTCTGTAATTTAAAGTTTTGTCCTTTAAGAACAGAGAGGATCATGGTGGGTATAATTGATTAAACTTTATACCAAAGCCCATCTTTTATTTTGTGCTTTCAGTATGGTAGCTTTTACTAACTTTTTTATTCTCTAAGTGGGACCTTAATCATTAATATCAAAGAGATGGAATAAAGTGTTTGTTTTTGTTCCCAGCTTTCTTTTTGGAACTCTCCTTTCTTCCCTTCCTGTTGAATGTAGCAAAGCAACTGTCTTTTCTCTAACCATCATTACTTCCCTTCTTGAATGAAGGAAGTCTGTCCAGAGGAAGAGCTCCTTCCTATAAGAATTGCCCTATGGTTTGGGGTTTTCCTATGCCTTTATGCAGGGCACATGTTGTTTATGTTTGATATTTGCTGTCTTGGATTTGGTTTGAGCATTCACTAGCATTGAACTTAACTTGAGTGGACAACAGTGTAATTTAAATCCATTTCTTATGTTGTGTGAATTTTGGTATTGTGATAGGTGGAAGACACTCATTCTTCATCTACCCCTTTTTTCAGTATCTGGCACCAATTTTCGCCCAGTCATTTGTGATCCATGGCTCTTGTGATATGCCGAAGATTTCCAGGCAGTTTCTGTGGGACACCTCCCCGACCAACTCTAATCAAGTACCATACCAACAAGAAATTGTCTGGTCAGACCTGGGAGGACTGTGTTTTGACTGGCAAAAAGATCAGTACTGACACCAGAATGGGAGCCACTCTCAAGCTGTTAAAACCTTTAGGATATCAAGGGTTTTGCAGTCCTCTTGCCTACAGTGCAACCCAAAGTGTGGCATATTGGAATGTGGGAAGCAGCACATGGCCCAGGGGACACGGCCCTACAAAACAAGTTGAGAACATTTGTAGCACCTCCTCTTCTCGGAGGATCCTGACAACCAGCCATGCCCTCCTGGGTTGGGAATTCAGCAAGGCCTCTGCCTCTAAGGCCAGCACGTTGCAGCCAGCCTCACCAGGCACCACGAGAGTTGAAAAGGACGTGGAAGTCTTTGATTCCTTTCAAGATCCTCGAGCTTTCCTACAGCTGAGACCAGAGTACCAGCTTCACAGCTATAACAGATCTGAAACTGGTCCGCCCCTGTCAGTTTCAGAAGGTGAACTAATTTTGCACCAAATCACAGTTTTTCAAAATAATCTCCAGCCCCAAGTCATTGCTGATTATTTCTGTAAGCTGAGCTCTTTGCCTGCAGAGCAACATCCTGTTTTGCTGTCCGGTACTAGCTTTACTTTGCTCTGCCAGCTGAGTGTGAAAAACATAGAGCTCTTTGAGACCCCAGATCTGATCTGCAGTTTGAAAGCCTTTGTCAGTTTAGGAATCCCTCATTCCCATCCAATGCTAGATGTGTATGAAACCAAAATTTGCCATCATGTGTGGGAAATGAACCTGGATCAGCTTCTTTTGGTGGCTGACCTCTGGCGGAACTTGGGCCACAGGGTACCTCGGTTTTTAAAAATCTTTTTTAGTTATCTCAGTATTCACTGGAAAGAGCTTTCCTTACCACAACTGATTCACTTAATATATATTATAGGTGAAAGTCGGCAGGCCCCTCAGGACCTAATGCAAAAACTGGAATCACTGATCCTCAAGTACATAGATCTGATCAATTTAGAGGAGGCTGGTGCAATTTGTTTGGGGTTCTTTAAATCAAGTAGTAGTCTCTCTGAATTTGTCATGAGGAAAATCGGAGACTTGGCCTGTGCTGACATGCAGCATCTGAGTAGTTATGCCTTAGTGAATATTCTTAAAATGTTCCGCTTTACACATGTGGATCACATACATTTCATGAAACAATTTGGACAGATTGCTCCTCAGCGAATTCCTTCCATGGGAGTTCAAGGTGTCATGCATCTGACTCTGGCCTGCTCGGCCTTACGCATCCTGGATGAAAGGGTGATGAATGCTGTAGCTGCTTCTTTGCCTCCTAGAGTAGCACACTGTCGAAGTAAAGATGTTGCTAAGATTTTGTGGTCATTTGGAACTCTGAATTATAAGCCACCCAACACAGAAGACTTTTATTCCAGCCTGATCAATGAGATTCACAGAAAGATGCCTGAGTTTAACCAATACCCAGAACACCTGCTCACCTGCCTGCTGGGCTTGGCGTTTTCTCAGCACTTTCCAGTAGAGCTAATAGATTTTGCTCTGAGTCCAGGGTTTGTCAGGTTAACTCAGGAGAGAAGTAAGTTTGAACTCACTAAGGAGCTGTGTACCCTGGATGGCACAGTTGGCATTGAGTGCCCACATTACAGAGGCAATCGTCTTAACTCTCACCTTCAGCAAGAGGGATCAGAAATACTGTGGAATTTAGCAAGGAAAGATATGTGCTCAAAACCTGAATTCCTAGAAGCTCTCTTTTTACTTGAGACCATGTTGGGTGGGCCCCAGTACATTAAACACCATATGATTTTGCCTCATACCCGATCTTCTGACATAGAGGTTCAGCTTGATGTCAACATGAAGCCATTACCATTCAACAGAGATGCCACATCAATTCAAGATGTAACCAAATTAAAGCTTAAGCATGTGGGAGTCAGCCTTACAGACAATTTGCTGAATCAGTTACTAAAAGGAAAATCAAGAGGGCATTTCCAGGGGGAAATTGAGTCAGAAATTGGGCAGCAGCCCATGGAGTTAGAGAAGAAGGCAGCCACATACTTGGGGGGCTCCCGTGGCAACATGGCAGACAGGTTGGGGGCCTTGGAGATGGCTGACCTATTATGCCCCCCAGCCCACTTGCAGGCCCCGCTAGTGAAGCTGGCTATTCAGTTGACAAATAAGAACCAGTATTGCTATGGTTCCAGGCATCTGCTTGGACTGCACAATATGAAGAGGCGGCAGCTGGTTCGGCTTGGGTATCACGTGGTCGAGTTAACCCATTGGGAATGGCTCCCACTGCTGAAACGAACTCGCTCAGAAAAGCTGGCATTCCTTCATGAGAAAGTGTTTACCTGTGAGCTCTGAAGGACTTTCAGGGCCATTTTTACTTGTACTTGCACTGTACAAAGTGTTACGAGACCATTACAAGAGCCAAAATATAGGTTTGGTAATAAAATGATCTGTTGTAGGTATTTAGTTGTACTCTTGTCTGACAGATTGGAGCTGGTATATGTAACTGAAAATAGTAACCCGGTCTTTTTCATGTTGCTGCTAATTTGTGCATATTACTCTTGGGTAAATAATAAACATCTTAAAATGTAGATAAGTAAGTCCTATTGCATTTTTCATTATCTGCCTGATCTCATGGTTGTTTAGAGTTTTTAGTGTAAAAGTGTAGTCAAACATTGTTTAAAGCCAATTTTTTAAAGGTGGTTTTCATATGCTTTACTTTAAAGTAAGACTCTTTTTCATCTTTCATGGTTTTTTCCTCATGTGTGGGATTGACACAGTGGCTGCAATGATGGGCTCAAGTATAGCAAGGATTGTAAGGCTGGCACAGGACTGGACAGTGTTTCATTCAGTTATATATAAAGTCAGTATGAGTCGGAGCCGACTCGATGGCATCTAACAACAGCAACAAAATTAAGATCCTTCTAATTTTTTTTAAGTTATTACTATCTTTTTTTTTAAATTGTAGAACGTATATATATGTGTGTATATACATATACATACATATATGTTGTTGTTGTTGTTGTTTGCCGTCGAGTCGGCCCCGACTCATAGCGACCCCTCCTTGGGTTTCCGCGGCAGTATCACTACGGAAGTAGGATTGCCCAACCTTCCTTCCGAGGAGTGGCTGGTGGGTTTGAACCGCCAGCCTTCTGGTTAGCAGGCAAGTGTCTTAGCCACTATGCTACCAGAGCTCCCGCATACATATATGTTGTTGTTGTTGTTATGTGCCGTCGAGTCGGCCCCGACTCATAGCGACCCCTCCTTGGGTTTCCGAGGCAGTATCACTACGGAAGTAGGATTGCCCAACCTTCCTTCCGAGGAGTGGCTGGTGGGTTTGAACCGCCAGCCGTCTGGTTAGCAGGCAAGTGTCTTAGCCACTATGCTACCAGAGCTCCCGCATATATATATATATAAATAAAACAAAACATTTGCCATCTCAACATTTTTTACGTATATAATTCAGTGGTCTTAATTACTTTCATCATATTGTGAAGCAGTTGTATTTCTCATTCTTGTGTAGCTTTAGATGTCTTTGTCCTTATTTGCCGGTTCTTCCTCCTTTAAAGAGCCATTTCAGAATTAATGAGCTAAATCTCTTTCTCTTCCCCATTTCTAAGTCTCCTGCATAAACTCCCTCCCCTGGATGTTTTCTCCCTAAAAATGGACATGTTGCTGTTAGTTGCCATCAAGTTGATTCAGACTTATGGCAACCCCATGTGTACAAAGTTGAACTCCACAGGCCTGTCTTCCAAGGCGCTTCGATGTAGGTTTGAAATGCCAACCTTTCAGTTAGTAGTCTTGTGCTTAACCATTTGCACCATCAAGGCACTCCTTTAAAATTGGACCTCTCACTGCCATCGAGTTGTTTCTGACTCATAACGACCCCCATTGGGTTTCCGAGGCTGTAAATCTTTACAGAAGTAGATGACCCCATCTTCCTTTTATGGAGCAGCTGGTGGGTTTGAACTGCTGACCTTCTGGTTAGCAGTCAAGTGCCTTATCTATTATGCCACTAGAGCTCCAAAATTGGACCTAAGAGAGTAGAATTATATAAGTGCCATTGGTCCCAAACCCAAACCAAATCCAAACCCCTACCAAATCCAAACCCATTGTCATAGAGTTGATTCCTACTCATAGCGACACTATAGGACAGAGTAGAACTCCCCCATAGTTTCCAAGGCTGTAAATCTTTATGGAAGCAGACTGCCACATTTTTCTCCCACAGAGCAACTGGTGGGTTTGAACTTCCAGTCTTTTGGTTAGTAGCTGAGCATTTAACCACTATGTTACCAGGACCGTGCCTCCACCACCCACTGCCATCAAGTCGATTCTGATTCATAGTGACCCTATAGAATAGAGTAGAACTGCTGTCCCATAGAGTTTCCAAGGCTATCATTTCTTTTTTTTTTAATTGTGATATGGGTGAAAGTTTATAGAGCAAATTCACTTTCCATATAGCAGCTCACACACACTTTGTCTCAATGACATTGACTGCAACTTCCCACAATGCAACCACTCCCCTCCCACTTCCTCCCCATTGACAATCTCTTCCCTGCGTCCTTCCCTACCATGCACTCCTGCCCCCCCTCCCTGTGCATACACAGCCCTTCTATTCTCCCATAATTAATCTCTCCAAGGAGTATATCTACCTAATGTAAATGCTCAGCTGATATGCCTGTCTTTTGTTTGGAAGCCACAGAAGTAGGTTCAATTCCAGACCTAAAGGGCAACTAGGGGTGGTTCCATCAGGCTCTATCAGACAAGCAAACTTGGTCCCTTTTTTTGTCCCCAATGATTTTGAGTTTTGTTGCGCATTGTTCTCCTACTCTATCCAGGATCTCCTACATAGTTCCTGCTCTGAGTAGTTGATAGTGGTAGCCAGGCACCATCTGGTTCTTCTGGTCTGTCATATCCAAGGCTATAAATCTTCATGTAAGCAGCCTGCTTCATCTTCCTTCCACAGAGCAGCTGGTGGGTTTGAACCACTGACCTTTTGGTTAGGAGCCAAGTGCTTTAGCCACTGTGCCACCAGACCTCTTTAGGACTGTGCCAGTAAGTCCCAAATGTAACAATTAGGCAGAATGTTTTTCATGGTAAGTAGCTTAGATGAAAAGTAAACATGTTACCCTCCCATAATAGGAAGTCCACTGGGTGTCAGATTTGATTGATTCAATCATATTAGAGCCAGAAGCAAAAGGAGGTTGTACCTAGGTAAGTAGCATAATCCAAGTAATTTGTGTAAACCCTTAGGGCCTGTAGGAATTAGTGCATACTCAAATTTGAGAAACACTGATATAAGTAAGTTTTAAAAGCATTTTGTATTGATTTAATATTGAATAGGTAAAAATTAACATGATTCAAAAGGTATTCAATGAAAACCCATGTTTTCCTGCCACATAGTCCCCTGCCTAGAGATTGCTTGTGTTATCAGTTTCTTACATATTCTTCCAGAGGCCCATACAAGGAAATAAATGAACACGTACACACATACATGTTTTTAAATTAATTTTATTATTTTTCTTTTTAACTGAATATACACGTGTGCGTGTATGTGTGGAGAGAGATTCTTCTTGTATTATGGAAAGTGATCTTTCCATTTTTTTCTCTTCTAAGTAGCTCGCAGCAAGGGGCATTTAGAAAAGGCTGGGGATGTTTTTAGTTATTAGAGTAGCTTGGCAGAACAACTGCCTAGGGATATAGGGATGGTCCCCTATAAGAAAGAATTATTATAAGGAAAATGTCAACAGCACTGCCTTCTGTTGAGAAACATTCCATTTGGTGGTTTGTGTATGAGAATTAGTGAGCTGAGGTGGACTGATATTGGCCACTTTACAGTTGAACAGACATACAGACTACTGTGCTGGGAATGACAAATTGAAGAGAGATGGTGTTGCATTCAATGTCAAAAACAACATTTCAGGATCGATATTGAAGTACAGCACTGTCAATGATAGGATAATATCTCTAAGGAAGTGCAGTTAATATGACTGTTATTTAAATTTACATACCAACCACTAATACCAAGCATTCGAAATTGAAGATTTTTCCCAACTTTCTGCAGTCTGAAAGTGATCAAACATGCAATCAAGATGCATTGATAATTACTGGTTATTAGAAAGTAAAAGTTGGAAACAAAGAAGAAGCATCAGTAGTTGGAAAATACAGCCTTGGTGATAGAAACGAGGCTGGAGATTGCATGATTGATTTTGCAAGACCGACAGCTTATTCATAGCAAATACGTTTGATCAACAACATAAATGGTGACTATACCCATGGAATTTATTGGGTGGAATACATAGGAATCAAATCAACTATATCTGTGGAAAGGGACGATGAAGAAGCTCAAACTCATCCATCAGAACAAGCCTAGGGGTCAACTGTGAAACAAACTATCAATTGCTCATATGCAAGTTCAAGTTGAAGCTGAAGAAAAGTAAAACAAATCCACAAGAGCCAAAGTACAACCTTGAGCATATCCCACCTGAATTTAAGAGACCACTTCAAGAATAGATTTGATGCATCAGACACTAATGATGTCAGTGGATGAGTTGCGGGATGATATCAAGAACATTGTACATGAAGAAAGCAAAAGGTTATTAAAAAGACAAATGAAAGAAAAGACCAAAATGGGTGTCAGAAGAGACCCTGAATTTTGTTATTGAACAGAGAGTAGTTAAAGCGAATGGAAGAAATGATGAAGTAAAGAGCTGAACAGAAGATTTGAAATGACAGCATGAGAAAACTATGTATTATAAAGAAATGTGCAAAGAACTGAAGTTAGAAAACCAAAAGGGAAGAACACACACTTGGGATTTCTCATGCTGAAAGAACTGAAAAAAAAATTCAAGCCTCTAGTTGCAGTTTTGGAAGATTCTATGGGAAAATATTGAACAATGAAGAAAACATCAAAAGAAGATGGAAGGAATACACAGAGACACTGTACCAAAAAGAATTCAGAGTTCACCCATTTCAGGAGGTGGCATGTGATCAAGAACTGATGGTATCGATGGAAGAAGTCCAAGCTGTCCTGAAGTCATTGGCAAAAAACATGTCTCTAGGAGGTGACAGAATACCAATTGAGACGTTTCAACAAATGGATGCAGCACTGGAAGCACTCATTCGACTATGCCAAGAAATTTGGAAAACAGCTACCTGGCCAGTCAATTAGAAGAGATCTATATTTGTGCCCCAGTCCAAAGAAAAGTGATCCAACAAGATGTGAAAATTATCAAATAGTATCATTACTATCCCATGCAAGTAAAATTTTGCTGAAGATACATACCTCTGAAGTGGTGGCAGTAGTACATTGACAGGAAACTGCCAGAGATTTAAGCCAGATTCAAAAGAGGATATGGAAAAGGGGTATCATTGCTGATGTCAGATGGATCTTGGCTGAAAGCAAAGAATTACCAGAAAAAATATTTACCTGTTTTATTGACTATGCAAAGGTGTTTGTGTGGATCATAACAAATTATGTATAGCATTGCAGAGAATGGGAATTTCAGAACACTTAATTGTGCTCTTATGGAACCTGTGCATAGACCAGAAGGCAGTCATTTAAACAGAACAAGAGAACTGTGTCATTTAAAATCAGAAAAGGTGTGCATCAGGGTCATATCCTTTCACCATGCTTTTCTGTTTACCTAGTGCCACTCTGACAAGAAATATACCACAAATGGGATGGCCTTAACAAACAGGAGTTTATTCTTAAAATCTGGAGGCTTTAAGTCCAAGTTCAAGTGTCAGGCTCTAGGGGCTGGGTGAAAGCCCCTCAACTTTGGGGTCCAGTTCTGTCTCCTGCTCCCAGCCCACTGGAGCTAGAGGCGTTTCTTCACTCAGACAGGTGCTGACTGCTGAGGCTGAGAAGCCCCAAGGTTGACAAGTAAAAAGGCAGAGTCCCAATGTTATCAAACCACACGGCAGGCCATTAACTTAAGTCCATTATAAGTCCCAGGGTCAGCAGAGCATGGCAGGCTGCTGAACAATGACATGGCTACATGCAGGGTCCAAGCGTGCCACAGGCTAGAGACCACTCTCAAAGCTGCTGCTTATATATGGGAAGCAGACCACATACCCAAAGCAGCTAGTCAGCTTCTTGTGGTAGATCCCACCATGGAGTTCATTGGCACTCTCATCATGGGGAATAACTACCACCAGCTGCCCAGCCACTCAACCAGGCCCAGCCAAGTTGACACAGAAACATAACCACCACACATACTTAGTCTGTATGCTGAGCAAATAATCCGAGAAGCTGGAGTATATGAAGAAGAACATGGCATCAGGATTGGAGGAAGACTCATTAACAACCTGCAATATGCAGATGACACAAGCTTTCTTTCTGAAATTGAAGCACTTACTGATAAAGATCAAAAAGTATAACATTCATTGTGGGTTACACCTCAGCGTAAAACAAAAATCCTCACAACTCAATTGGCATAACATAGCCCACAAAGACAATTGTTCTACATCCTATTTTGGTGAGTAGCAACTAGAGTCTTAAAATATTGTGAGTGGCCATGTAAGGTTCAACTGTTGGTCTCTCCCCATCTGGAGTAAAGAAGAGTGAAGAAAATCAAAGATGTAGGAAACAGTCCAAAGGACTAATGGAGCATGTGAATCCCAGACTTCATGATCCTGAGACCAGAAGAACTGGATGGTGCACTGCTACTACTGCTAACTGCTCTGAAAGGAGTTCACAGTAAGAGGTCCTGGATAGAGTCGGGGGAAATGTGGAACAGAATTCAAAATCATAAAAAAGACAAGGCTTACTGGTCTGATGAAGAAGTGGTGGGACCCCTGAGACTATGGCCTTTAGACACCCTTCAAGCTAGAAACTGAGCTTAACCCTTATGACTCAACTGAAAGCCATGATAGAACTATAAGGTGAACAGTAATATCAGGAGGGTATGCACTCATTACAACAAGCCTATGAGGTCAAGAGGACAGCATTTGCCCAGGGATAGAGCTAGGAAGGTGGGAAGGGATGGGAAGGAAGAACATAGGGAAGAGGTGGGCATAGGGAGGAAGTCGGAAGAATGCTCTTCCTGTGTGAGGAGTGCAGTAAATGTCACAGAACAATGTGTATGGATTGTTGAATAGAAAAACAATTTGCTCTGTAAACTTCGACCCAAATTGCAATTAAAAAAAAAAAAAAAAAATCCTCACAACTGGACCAATAAGCACATCATGATAAATGAAGAAAAGGTTAAAGTTGTTAAAGATGCATTTACATGGATCCACAATCAATGCCCATGAGCAGCAGTCAGGAAATCAAATGACATATCACATTGGGCAAATCTGCTGCAATGTGACCTTTTTGAGGTGTTAAAAAGCAAAGATGTAACTTTGTGGACTAAGGTATGCCTGACCTAAGCCATTGTATTTTCATTCATCTCATATGCACACAGAAGCTGGACAATGAATAAGGAAGACTGAAGAACAAATAGATTTTGGAAAAAGTACAGTTAGAATGCTCCTTAGAAGCAAGAATAGTGAGACTTTGTCTTACGAGAGACCAATCCCTGGAGAAGGACATCTTGTTTGGTAGAGGGTCAGTGGAAAAAGAGAAAGACCCTCAATGAGATGGATTGACACAGTGGCTGCACCAATGGGGTCAAACATGGCAAGGATTGTGAGGATGACACAGGACCAGTTTAGTGTTCAGTGGTACATAGGGTCACTATGAGTCGGAACCTAACAACATGTTAATTCTGTTCCCAGTCCTCTTACTAGATGTCCTTATTGTAATCATTTTTTAGCTGATTCTCTTGGACTTTTTGGGTATGTAATCATCATTTTCAAATAATGATAATATTACTGCTTCCTTTCTAATTTTTATATTCCTAATATTCTTTTGTCTAAATGTGTTGTTTGGTAGTTTAGGAATGGATGTAGCATTTCATTGAATGCTTTTTGGCATTTGTGGAGATGAACATATTTTTACTTTCTACCTACAATATGTGATTTATATACTAATACATTTTCTATTGCACCATCTTCATATCCCTGGGTTAAATCATACTTGGTCACAGTTTTTTATTCAGGGAAGTTTTTAAATACATAGATTCTCAAACTCCTTAAAAGTTAGATGGGAGAGGAATCATTATTTAAAAAAAAGAAACTAAAAACTTCTCAGGTGATTTTGGTAATAAACCAGCTCGTGCATCTGTGTTTTAAGGCTGCAGTTGGGGATTAAAGTTGGCTGTGTGAGACACACCTCTTTGTTTTCCCTCCCCCCTTTCCATCAGCTCGTGGGCCAATTGCCCCAGCCCTGATGTGCTTTTTCTTGTGCTTTATTTCCTCCAACAGTGTTCTCCAGGTAGAGCCTGACCTTCCTTGTTTTCCCTACAAGCGCTCATGATAAGAGTGGTCTGGGCGATGGGTCCATTCTCACTTACCCTGTCGTACTTTCCCCAGTGGCCCTGCTCACAGCAACACTGTGTTCCAAATTGGCTGTGTCCCCAAAACTGCATGTCCAGCTTCCCTGTGTGATTATATCTTGTGCCTTCAGGTTGTCCCATCTTTGGCTAGTGCCCTTCAAGTTGGCTCATCGGTCCTTTTGACATGACTCCAAATAGTCTTTTATAACTTCCTTGCTTTCTGAGGTGACAAGATGTTCCAAGATCATTTTGTACATTTCTTCTCCAGACTCTTGGAGTCAGCTGTTTGTACAAGGAATTCCTTTTCTTACAATGCTAACTCACCTTTCTAACTTTTATTTCTTATTATCTGTCCTCATCCTCTACACTCTACATTTTTATCATGTGGTCTACTCAGTTTTTTCTGGATATGCCCACCCCCCCAGCTTTCGACCTTGTCCTTGATTTTTTTTTTTTTTTAAATCTACCAAGAATGCCTGTCTCTTTTCATATTTCTAGAAAAATTATATTCCCCCTCCAGGCTCTCTTCTCGTCTGTTCTCCATCTTACATAGACAGAATCATTCAGTTCAATGAATGTGATGGTGGTGGTGTTGGGTTGTTGTCAGGTGCCGTGGGGTCGTTTCAGACTCATAGCAACCTTGTGTGCAGTAGGATGAAACACTGTCTGGTCTTGCACCTTTTTCACAATCATTGCTGTGCTTGAGCTTATTGTTGCAGTCACTGTGTCAGTCCATCTTGTTGAGGGTCTTCCCCTTTCTTGCTGACCCTCCACTTTTCCAAGCATGATATCCTTTTTGAGGGATGGGTTGCTCCTGACAGCATGACCAAAGTACAAGAGACAAAGTCTCATCATCCTTGCTTCTAAGGAACACTCTGGCTGTGCTTCATCTGTGACAGATTTGTTCGTTCTTCTGGCACTTCATGGTGTATCAGTATTCTTTGCCAACACCATAAATCAAAGGCATCAATTCAATTCTTCCATCTTCCTTATTCATTGTCCAGCTTTCACATGTATGTGAGGCAATTGACAATACCATAGTTTGGGTCAGACACAAGTTAGTCTTCATAGGGACATCTTTGCTCTTTAACCCTTTAAAGAGGTTTTTCTTTTTTTTGCAGCAGATGTACCAATGCAATATGTAGTTTGATTTCCTTTTTTTTTTTTTTTCAGTTTTATTGTGATTTGGGTGAAAGTTTACAGAGCAAATTCATTTTCCATACAGTAGCTCACATACAATTTGTCTCATGACATTGACTACAATTTACCACAATGCAACAGCTCCCCTCCCACTATAGTTACCTCTTCCCTGTGTCCTTCCCTCCCATACATTCCTACCCCTGCAAGCTGTCTCCCTCTGCATCCACAGCCCTTCTATTCTCCCATGATTGATCTCTCCAAGGAGTGAATCTACCTATTGTAAATGTTCAGCTCATAAGCCTGTCTTTTGTTTGGCTGGAAGCCATAGGATTGAGTTCAATTCCAGACCTAAAGGGCAACTAGGGGCCATATCTCAGTGGTTCCATCAGGCTCTATCAGACCAGCAAACCTGATCTTTTTTTTTTTTTTCTTTAATAATTTTTGAGTTTTGTTCTACATTGTTCTCTCACTCTATCCAGGATCTCCTACAGAGATCCTCCTGTGAGTGGTTGACAGTAGTACCTGGGCACCATCTAGTTCTTCTGGTCTCATAGTCATACATGCTGAGGATCATATGGCGTACCAGTTGCTTGGACTAATTGTTTCAATGAGTCTTTGGTTTTCTTCATTCTTCTTTGCTCTGGATGAGGAGAGACCCACATCGTTTAATTTCTTGACTGCTGCTTTCATGAGCATTGATTGTGGATCCAAGTGAAATGAAATCCTTGACAGCGTCATTCTTTTCTCCATTTATCATGATGCTGTTTATTGGTCTAGTGGTGAGGATTTTAGTTTTCTTTATGTTGAGGTGTAATCCGTATTGAAGGCTCTAGTTGTTTATCTTCAAGTACTCTTAGCTTTCAGCAAGCAAGCTTGTGTCATCTGCATGTCACAGGTTGTTAATGAATCTTCCTCCAATCCTGATGCTCCATTCTTCTTCATATAGTCCAGCTTCTGGGATTATGCTTCGCATGCAGATTGAATAGGTATGCTGAAAGGTATAATCCTGACACATATCTTTGCTGATTTTAAATCATGCACTATCTCCTCGTTCTGTTTGAATGACTGCCTTTTGGTCTATATACAGCACAATGAAGTGTTCTGGAATTCCCAATCTTCACAGTGTTATCCATAATTTGTTATGATCCATACAATCAAATGCTTTTGCATAGTCAATAAAACACAGGTATATATCTTTCTGGTATTCTCTACTTTCAGCCAAGATCCATCTGACATCAGCAATGATATCCCTTGTTCCACATCTCCTTCTGAATCTGGCTTGAATTTCTGGCAGTTTTAGCAGAATTTTACTTTCAGGTGATATTAATGATACTGTTCAATAATTTCTGCCTTCTGTTGGGTGACCTTTCTCTGAGATGGGCACAAGTGTGGATTTCATCCAGTCACTTGACCAAGTCCTGTCTTCCACATTTCATGCCATAGGCAGGTGAGTGCTTGCACTGTTGCATCCATTTGTGGACAAATCTCAATTGTATTTCATCAGTTCCTGGAGCCTTTTCACCAGTGCAGTGCAGTTTGTACTTCTTCCTTCAGCACCATCTTTCTTGACCATATGCTACCTCCTGAAACAGTTGGAATATCTATGAATTCTTTAGTATGGTGACTGGGTATTCTTTCCATCTTCCTTTTTGATACTTCTTGCATCATTCAGTATTTTGCCCATATAATCATTAAGTATTGTAACTCAAGGCTTGAATTTTTCCTTCCGTTCTTTCAGTTTAAGAAATGTCAAGCATTTTCTAACTCCAGGTCTTTCATTATAATACTTACTTTGTCTTCTTGAGCCACCCTTTGAAATCTGTTCTGTTTTCATCATTTCTTCCACTCACGTTAGCTGTGGAAGAGCAAGTTTCAGAATCTCTTCTGTCATCCATTTTGGTCTTTTTTCCTTGTCTTTCTAATGACCTTTTGCTTTCTTCATGTATGATATCCTTCTGCCCCATTGATTGATTGATTGATTGTGATTTGGGTGAAAATTTACAGAGCAAATTCACTTTCCATACAGCAGTTCACATACTCTTTGTCTCATGACATTGACCACAATTTACCACAATGTAACAACTCCCCTACGACTTCCTCTTGATAGTTACCTCTTCCCTGTGTCCATCCCCCCATGCACTCCTGCCCCCTGAGCTGTCTCCCTGTGCAAAAGCAGCCCTTCTTTCTCCCATGATTGTTCTCGCCAAGGAGTATATCTACCTCAGGTAAATGTTCAACTCATATGCCTGTCTTTTGTTCAA
>NW_006921607.1:1894569-1902737 GCF_000298275.1 Orycteropus afer afer
TGCCCAACCTTCCTTCCGAGGAGTGGCTGGTGGGTTTGAACCGCCAGCCGTCTGGTTAGCAGGCAAGTGTCTTAGCCACTATGCTACCAGAGCTCCCACATTTAGCCTCTGGCTTTGTTTGGGTGATGATATTGAGCTTCTCCATTGCCTCTTTCCACAGATAGAGTTGATTTAATGTCTGTATATTCTGTCTGGCAAGGTCCATGTGTATAGTCACCGTTTATGTTGTTGAAGAAAGGTGTTTTTAATAAGTAAGTTGTTGATCTTGTAAAATTCTGTCATGCCATCTCTGGTGGTGTTTCTATCACCAAGGCTATATTTTCCAACCCCCAATCCTCCTTTGGTTCCAACTTTTGCACTCCAGTTACAGTAATTATCAGGGCATCTTGATTGCACGTTTGATCAATTTCAGACTACTGAAGTCAGTAAAAATTTTCAATTTCTTCCTCTTTGGCTTTAGTGGTTGGTGTATAAATTTGAATAATAGTCATATTAACTGATATTTCTTGTATGTGTGTAGATACTATCCTATTACTGGCAGCATTGTACTTCAGGATAGATCTTAAAATGTTCTTTTTGACTATGACTGCAACATCATTTCTCTTCAGTTTGCTGTTCCCGGCATAGTAGACCATATAATTGTCTAATTCAAAATGGCCAGTGTGTGTCCATTTCATCTCACTAATGCATAGGATATGTGTATTTATACATTCCTTTATTTTTTTATTTTTTATAATTTCCAGTTTCCCTAGATTCATCCTTTATACATTCCATGTTCTCGTTATTAATGAATGTTTACAGCTGTTTCTTATTTTGAGCTGTGCTCCATCAGTACCTGAAGATCTCGAAAGTTTTTCTCCATCCATGTCATTAAAGTGGACTCTATTTTGAGGACTCACCTCTTCCCAGTTGTATTTTGAGTGCCTATGAGTTGATGGCAGTGGTTTGGTTTTTGGCCCTCCCTCAGGGGCTCTTCTGGCACTGTATCAGACAGTGTTTTGTTGTTCATAAGGTTTTCACTGACAAATATTTTCAGAAGTAGACCATCACATCCTTGTCTCTAGTCTGTGTTAGTACCTCAGTAAGACACTGGTCCGTATCGTAAAGGAACTCAACACCTAGATGTAGCACAAAGAGGAGGGATTGAATCAGTCCATGGGAAGGTAGGAATGAGAACCTCCCCCTTTCCCACAGATAAGGTGCACTTGATCAAGATTTTGAAGAAAAGTGGGTGTTAAAGTACATAGGGTCATTCTAGGCAGAGCTTAGCTGAGCTGACAAGGCTTTCTGTGCTGAGTCCTTTGCCTGTCTCTGTCAGGTATTCTCCAAGCTCTAGGGCTTTGTCATTACGTTCCCTCAGCCTGGAATGTGCTTCTGTTGGGGTGCTGAGCAGCTCTTCAACATTATTCCAGTCCCCTTTCAAAGATTACTTCTTTGGAGAGGACTACCTTGTCCATGCTGACCCAAACAGCACCCAATCACGGCCCCCTCCTCTCACCCGCCCACCCCCACCTTAGGTCATGCTGTCATTTTCTCCTGCTTCGTTTTCCTTACTGCACTGTGCAGTATCAGAAAGTATTCTTTATGTGCTTGCTCGTTTCTTCTGTTGGAAGGTAAGCCTTTTGAGTTAACTCTGTCAGGTTAACTTCTTTATCTCCAGAGTCTGCAGCGGGTCCCAGCAGATAAATATAGTTTAGTGAGTATGTTGTGGGAATTTTGAGCAGCTGAGCATTGCTGAGGGAGCTCTGGTGGCACAGTGGTTAAATCACTTGGCTACTAACCAAAACTCATCAGTTCAAATGCACCAACTTCGTAGGAGAAAGATATGGCAATCTGGTTCTGTAAAAATTAACAGCCCTGGAAACACTATGGTATTGTTCTACTCTATCATATAGGGTTGCTATAAGTTGGAACTGACTCAATGGCAGTGAGTTATTATGGGTTACATGTTGAGGAAAAGAGAAGTTGATTGAAGAAAGACATAAGAGAGGATGGGATAAGTCCCTGCAGGAGAAGGACTGGATTAGGGACAGGTTTGTATGTGGAGATCCTGGCTACCTGGGTCCCCATAGAACTCTGCTGACATTGTTACTGAGGTGCTGAGTAAATGACATTAGAATCTTTTGCCCATTTCCTTGTTTTGAGACTATGAGTCTCTTAAAAGTTAAAACTGCCCACTTGTGCCTAACAGAGTGCCTTACACATAGTAAGGCCTTGAGGAGTAGATTGGTTCCAGGTGGGATAAAACTGCAGGCTTCTTTTGGGCCCCCACACCTCACCTGTGTTCTGGTCTTCTTGTGCACATTTCACTGGTGAGTGACTGTAGGATAGACTGGGACAGCTGTCTTTCATTTTAACCAGCTCTAAGAAAAATGCACACAAATCTTTTTTTTTCCTCCCCCTTCATGGATGGACAAATAACTCAATTTAGAAATTATAAGGAGTATTGTGCTTCTTTAAAAGCTGAAGTACCCAATTTATAAAATTGCTCAGTGCATTGGTATTCCACCCACTCTTTGAGGTTAAATGCTTTTCTCTTATTTGACAGGTAATCCTTTCTTCTTTTTTTCCCCCTTCTGTAACCTGTTTGAGCCTAGTCTTTAAGAAATGTGTATCGGCTAGAATTACTTGCCATTACATTTTTGTGAGATTCAAAGTCATATTGTATAACTCAGCTATGACAACTTCTTTGTAGGCCAAGGAAGATGGGAGCTCAAGTGTTCAGAAAGTGTCATGGTCACCTTATTCTCTTCTAAATTACTCTCCCTGCTCCTTACTTCCCACCCCCAGAGTCAGATTCCTCACTGAGAAAACTTTGCTTGGGATATTCAGGCTTCAAGGAAACAGAAACCTTCCAGATAGGGTGATCAACTCATTCCAGTTTGCCTGGGATTTTCCTAGTTTTAGCAATGAAAGTTTCATGTTCTAGGAAACCATTAAATCCTGGGTAGAGCTCTGGTAGCATAGTGGCTAAGACACTTGCCTGCTAACCAGATGGCTGGCGGTTCAAACCCACCAGCCACTCCTTGGAAGGAAAGTTGGGCAATCCTACTTCCGTAGTGATACTGCCTCAGAAACCCAAGGAGGGATCACTATGAGTCGGGTTTGACTCGACAGCACATAACAACAACAACACAACAGATCAAGACAGTTGGTCACCCTACTTCCAGATCCATCCTCAGTGTTTCCTTTGCACTTACCCTGATTGCCTTGGAAGAGGAAAGCAGAGGACAACGGTTTGTCTGCATCTGCTATCCAGACCTATAGGAGCAGTTGGCTGCAAGAAATACCTTGAGCATATATCTAGATCCTGCATCGTTTCTGATACCATCCTGATACCTCTGTAATCCAGTCCAGTAGTTTAACTTACATTAACTTTAAATGTATAAAAAGAGCAACCACAATTTGTTGCACCAATCTTAACACATTGCCTCTTTAAATTTATGGATAACAAAGAGATTGTGCATGTATACATATTCATCTCTACAAATTTCTAGATGTAGGTATTAATAAATGTGTGATCATAATACTGTTACAGATTTTGTGTTTTTTTTTTCTTTATACTTCAACATTTTTCTACGTACTCATATTTATCATTTAAGTGACATGACTATCAAGGATAAACATGTCACTCAAGTTTGTTTCTTACAATGTGGGTAGTTGGCTTAACTAGAGTCTGAAGTTGAATGGTTTAGTTCTGGGTGAAGAACTTCAAGACTTCTGTGACAGTGGAGTATTTGGGTTTATAAAATAAAAGACTTCTTAAAGGGCAGCACAAGGATCCATATGGTGGTAGAACAGTTCTGTACTGTGACTGGTGGTGATGGCACACACTCCACATGTCATAAAATAGCATAGGGGTAAATACCATACAGATAAGCCCTTTTAAACTGGGGACATCTGTGTAAGATGAATGGATGCTATCAGTGGGTCGGTTTTCTGGTTGTGATAAGATACTGTAGTTGTGCTTGATGTTATCTCTGGAGGAAACTGGGTAAGGATACACAGGATCACACTGCATTTGTTTGTTTCTTTCTTTACATTTCTTTATATATTTATATATTTTTTTCCACTCTACAGTTTCTTCAAACTGCATGTGAGTCTACAATTAAAAAGTTTAGTTTAAAAAATGAAAAATTTCTTTAGAAGGCCCCTTTCAATCCTTGTTTGATGCTCAGTACTATGCTATACATAGCTCATTTTCTTCCTTTTAAAGAAAAAAAAAAAAAATTGAAGAAAATGTTATGGGAAAAATTGAAACGACCTTTCAGCTTATTTCTAAGTAGTCTGTACTTTGGTACTCATCTTTGATGTCTTCCGGAAGCCATTTGCAAAGGTAGCCCCTTGTGTGGTATAAAAAGATGGTGGGAGTGCATCAGTCAGGAGAAAGGCAAACCCCTTGGAGGGCAGATTGCCTCTAAGTGGTTCAAAATTGCTGTTGTCAGCTAGGAAGTTAATGGCAGACTTTTCTTTAGTGTCATTTCTCTCCCTGCTTATAAACCTATGACTTCTCTCATACCAATAACTTTCAAGCTTTTTTTTTTTTTTTTTAAACTGCCATCCTTAATAAGAAATGCCCTTATATCTAAATTCAGAATAAACATACATATTTGTAATTGGAACAAAAATTTTATAGAACAGTGTTCACCCTCCCTTATGTATAGTGTACTTGTATTTTCTTTCTAGTCTACTTAATTTTTTAAAAAGTGCTAGTTATGGCTCAGTAATTTGAGCTCTGAGTACTTGACCTGCATTTTGGAAATACAGTGCTTAGCCTACCAGGTGAAGTAGTCAAAGCCCTTTGGTATGATATTCAAGGCCTTCCCCATCTGACTGCATGTCCTTCCCAGTCCTGCCTCCTACTCCCCTTTCTAGCTAACTGGCACACTTAGCATTTCGTGAACCCACCTCTGTGACTTAACTTTTACAGTCTCTTGCCCCAGTACCATTCCCCTTTCCTTGGTTCCTTTAGTTGAGTTGGTTCATTGTGTCATTAGTATGTAGAGCCACCCATGAGGTCATGCATGTGTCCTAGTTGACCCCAGTTAAAATGTTACTCCTGTGAAATCTTCCCTGGCTTCAGGGCATACTTTTGGGCAGTGTTTTTCAAACATTTTTCAAGATTCACAATAGAAGAACCACATTTTACACTGGATTTAGTGTATGTATTTGTTTTATATATGTATAAAACTGAAACAATACCCATACTACATACACTTTGATATTTCATATTCTAGTCTAGTTTTTTTTTTCTTTGACCTATAACTTGATTTCAAAAACCATAAATTAAAAACATTGATGTAGGCCATCCTTCCTCATTCTCAGCATCTGCAGAAAGCTCCGTTAGAAACCTTTAGATTCTGTAGTCATCACTGGAAGGAGGTCTGTATCACATCAAGACTTAAGAACCACACTTTTTTTTTTTTTATAATTTTTTTGTTGTGGAGACTATACACAGCAGAGCATAACCAATTCAACAGCTTCTCTGTGTGCAATTCAGTGACGTTGATTACATTCTTCAAGTTGTGCGACCATTCTCACCCTCCTTTTCTGAGTTGTTCGTCCCAGGACCATTGCAGTTTTATCTCTATATGCCTTAGCACAGGGCTTGTTAAGTTTACATGAATCTGTAATATGTCATCTAAAATTAGTATGAACGGATCAAAGTCAGTAGTACATTTAAAGAACAATATGTCACAACCAAATAGATACCCTGGGAATTAGAAGATGGTTTAAAATTAGAAAAATATGTTCCTATATCTCATTAATATTCCTGTTAAGAAAACTTAAATAATCTCAATATGTAGAGAAAAATTAGAATTCAAACCATATTCCTTATTTTTTAAAAAATAGAATGTTCTATTAACATATCAATCTAACAGTAAACATTTTATGTTCAAAGATGAAACATTAAAAAAGTAAGAGCAAATCAAGCATACCCACTCCATTTACTGTTTTACATGATTCTGGAAGTTCTAGGTAATGTAATAAAATAAGAGAGAGAAGAGTTACCATTTTGAGAAAGGAACTACCACTGTCATTGACATTATGGGACTGTAGAAACCCCAAGTAAACTAAAATAAATTAAAATCAATGAATTCAGTCAGACAGCTGAACACATAATAAAGACACCCAAGTAAAAAGCCTTCCTATAGCGATAATCAGAGAAAAATAATAGGATTTTTTAAAAAAGAGAAAACTATTCATGAATAGTAGTCTTAACAAGAAACATGTAGGACGCCTTAGAAATAAAATTCAAGATTATACTAAGACCAAAAAAAAAAAAATCAGTTTAAAATTTCTATCTTAATATTATAGTGGTTGTGGTGGTGAAGTCGGTGCGTCAGCTGGGCCTGGTGGAGTGGCTGGGCAGCTGGATGTAGTTATTCCCCATGATGACACTGGTAATCAACTCCATGGTGGAATCTACTGTGAGCAGCTGAGTAGCTGCCTTAGGGATGTGGTCTGCTTCTGGTATGTAAGGAGAAGCCTTGAGGAATGGTCCCTAGTTTATGGCATGTTTGAACCCCGCATGTAGCCATGTCGTTCAGCAGCCTGCCATGCTCTGCCGACCTTGGGACTGTCAATGGACTTAAATTAATGGCCTGCCGTGTGGTTTGGTAACATTGGGACTATGCCATTTTATTTGTCGACCTTGGGCTTGTTAGCCTCAGTAGCCAGTACCTGCCTGAGTGAAGAGATGCCTCTAGCTTCAGTGGGCTGGGAGCAAGAGGCAGAGCTGAAGCCCAAGGTCATGGGGCTTTCAGTCAGCCTCTAGAGCCTGGTACTTTGACCTCAGACTTCTAGCCTCCTGAACTGTAAGAGAGTAAACTCCTGTTTGTCAAGCCATCCCATTGGTATATTCCTGTCAGAGCGGCACTAGGAACCAGACAGTGGTAAAAGTTACATGGAGTCCCTGGGTGGTACAAACAATTAACTTGGCTCGGCCACTAACTGAAGGGTTGGAAGTTTGAGTTTACCCAGAGGTACCTTGGAAGAAAGGGCTTGTGATCTACTTCTGAAAAAATCTGTCATGGAAAACTGTGGAGCACAGTCTACTCTGACACACATGGGGTCACCATGAGTCGAAATCAACTGAGCAGCATCTGTTTTTGTTTTTATTTTTTAAGTTGCAACATATATTATAATTTTGAAATCATTGAAACTTAAAATGATTTTAAGGTAGCTTTCACAATATATACTATAACATAAAGATAAGTGAAGAATTCAGGCAATGAGAAATTTTAGAAGTGGGCCATGGGCTTTATTCTGTGTTTTCTAGCAGCCAAAGTGAAGAAGGAATCATTATCAATTATGTATTCATATTCACACCATGAAATATTGAGTTCTTTTGGGAAAAAAGCTTCTGGTACTGAGACCAAAGAGAAAATTCTGTCATAAGTCTAAAAGAGAGGGTAGAGAATGATTATTTTAACAGCATGGTAACATAGCAACCAGTTTTATAGAGCTGTTTCTTATGAAGTTTCTTGCTAGTAGGCCACACAGAGTCAACGAACAGTTTGGTAAAGATTAATTGCGTTGGAGTGAGGAGTGTGTTGATGGTTGTGACTGGGATGAACATAACAATAGTCTGTACACTAATTTGAGGATCAGCTCAATGGAGTAATAATGTGTTTTAGAGACTGAAGGTATGGTCCTTAGCTGATGTGTCATACCACACTGGTATCCTGTGAATGTGTATAGATTGGCCTCTGAATTTTTAAAAGTGCGTTAGGTTTGTTTTTGCTGTAGCTGGGGATCCGAACTACTAAAATGTCAGCTAGTGGAGTGGGGTATGTTCTACAGCAGCAGCTAGGGGTGCCAGGCAGGAGGTAAAAGGTGCCACTTAATTAGACTGGCACTAAAGAGAATCTAATGTAAATGGACTGAGCAGCCTCCGTAAATATTCTTACAAATTAGATTTTTGTAAGTGCTGCAGAGGACAGGTGGTCTTTGGTCAGGTACAGGTCCATATGCTTTAATGGTGAACTAATGAAACTTGAGAATCCTCATGAGGTGAGATGCTTGAATAGTTGTTGTTGTTGTTGTTGTTATGTGCCGTCGAGTCATACCTGACTCATAGCGACCCCTCCTTGGGTTTCCGAGGCAGTATCACTACGGAAGTAGGATTGCCCAACCTTCCTTCCGAGGAGTGGCTGGTGGGTTTG
>NW_006921607.1:1903067-1906758 GCF_000298275.1 Orycteropus afer afer
TTCCTTCCGAGGAGTGGCTGGTGGGTTTGAACCGCCAGCCGTCTGGTTAGCAGGCAAGTGTCTTAGCCACTATGCTACCAGAGCTCCCATCATAGAGCATAGGTAACATTAATTTTAAGACTGGAGGAGTTTTTAAGTGAATAGTACCAAATATTGCCCTAAGTAATGGGGGGAGAAAAGATAAGGCATCCTTAGACCATCTAATACTAAACAGTGTAACTTCCTGGCAAATTCTTCCAGGCAAACTGGCAAGTAACAGTATACAGAGTGGCTGAGTAAGGTTTGGAATGAGTCCCAACTTAACCTCTCTTTGAGCCTCAGTTTCTTCATCTGCAAAATAATAATGTTAATAGTCCCTACTTTAGCATTTTTCTGAGGATTAAATGAGGTGGATGATGCATGTTATGCATTTAGCATAACATCTAACACATGGCACTCAGTAAATGTTAACTGTCATTTATTATCATGTTATTACTATTATTATTTCAGATATTTCCTTGAGGTCACCATAATTGCAACTCATCAAGAAAGGATCTTGTTTATGAAAATAAAACCAAATAAATGTTACTTTTTACAAAAAGGAATTTGGCATGACCTAACTAAACGAACAGAAATCCTATGCCTGTGAATATCGTAAATGTGTCATATTGGCTCCTCAAATTGTCCGGCAGATTCCATATAATCCAGTAGCATCCCAACAGTGTTTCTCTTGGAACTTGACAAGCAGATTCCAGAGTTTATGTGGAAGAACAAAGGGCCATGGATAGCTAAGTCACTTTTATTCTGTGTTCAGTGGTGAATGACCGCTACTCAGCTGGCTTTTTCTTCCTTTAAATTCTGTTTATTTTGGTGTTGTTGAGAATATACACAGCAAAACATACACCAGTTTAACAGTTTCTACACATCCAATTTAGTGACATTGATTACATTCTTTAGTTGTGCAACCATTCTCACCCTCCTTTTCTGAATTACTCCTCTTCCATTAACATAAATTCACTGCTCTCTAAGGTTCTTATCTGACTTACTCTTGAGAAAGAAAAACAAAATCAAGGATAATATAACCTACCTACACATGACACATATTTTTTAATTTTTATTGTGATTTGGGTGAAAGTTTACAAAGTAAATTTCCACACAGCGGCTCACACATACTTTGTCTCATGACATTGACTACAATTTTCCACAATGCAACAGCTCCCCTCCCACTTCCTCCCCATAGTTACCTCTTCCCTGTGTCATGCACTCCTGTCCCCCAAGCTGTCTCCCTGTGCATACACAGTCCTTCTATTCTCTCATGATTGTTCTCTCCAAGGAGTGTATGTACCTAATGTAAATGTTCAGCTCATATGTCTGTCTTTAGTTTGGCTGGAAGCCACAGCAGTGGGTTCAATTCCAGACCTAAAGGACAGCTAGGGGCCATAGTCTCAGTGGTTCGATTAGGCTCAATCTGACCAGCAAACCTGGTTCCTTTTTTTTTTCGTTTTTTGAGTTTTATTTCACATTGTTCTCCCACTCTATCCAGGATATCCTACACAGTTCTCCCTCCGAGTGGTTGACATTGGTAGTCAGGCACCATCTAGTTCTTCTGGTCTCATAGTCGTATAGGCTGAGGATCACATGGTGTACCAGTCACGTGGACTAATTGTTTCCATGAGTCTTTGGTTTTCTTCATTCTTCTTTGCTCTAGACGAGCAGAGACCTGTTGTTGTATCTAGATGGCCACTTGCAAGCTTTTAAGATCCCAGTCACTACTCAGCAAAGTAGGAGGTGGAACAATGTTTTTGTGTAGTATGTTATGCCATTTGAGCTTGATGTCTCCCGAGACTATGGTCCCGAACCCACAGGTCCAACTACTTGCTTCCTCTGGGTAGCTGACTGTGGTCAAGAAGTGACTACAACCTTATTCCTTGTCAGCTCAACTATATAACTGGGAATTCTTACAGAACATACAAATATACTTGTAGAAATAATGTCTGCCAATCCTATACATGATCTTGGGCACACTCCTCCCTGCATAGCCATACCTAATAGTTCAGCCTGTCCATCCATCTGTCCACCAATGTATCAATGTTTGCCTTCACTGACAACACGGTGCTGTATGTGCAGAAGGGTTCATCTTTGTTTTCTGCACCTTTCTCTGTCTTCCTCTTCCTCAGTGCCACCATGTTGATCACTCACATTTGGTACATTGTCTTTCTCTTCACCCAAATCAGTATTTGTCTTTATATTATCAAACAGTGTTCACTCCACTCCCCTCCCATCCCTGGTAACCAATGAAGAAAATTTCCTTCCATATATAAACCTTTCCTTGACTTTTTACAATAATGGACTAATACAATATTTGTCCTTCTTTGATTGAGTTCTTTCACTCAGCATAATGTCCTCCACATTGATCCACATCATGTGGTGTTTTGCAGATTCTATATTATTCTTTAGGGTGCATAGTATTCCATTGTGTGTATGTACCATAGTTTGGTTATCCATTCTTCTCTTGATGGGCACCTAGGTTGTTTCCATCTTTCTGCTATTGTAAATAGTGCTGCGATGAACATGAGTGTGCATATATCTGTTCTTCTGGCTCTCACTCCTTTAGGATATATACCTAGTAATGGAATGGCTGGATCAAATGGTATTTCTAATTCCCACTTTTTAAGGAATCACCATACTGCTTTCCACAGTAGGTGTATCATTCGACAGTTCCACCAGCAGTGTATGAGATTCCCAGTCTCTCTGCATCTTTGCTTTGTTGTTGTTGTTGTTATATGCCGTCGAGTCAGCCCCGACTCATAGCGACCCCTCCTTGGGTTTCCGAGGCAGTATCACTACGGAAGTAGGATTGCCCAACCTTCCTTCCGAGGAGTGGCTGGTGGGTTTGAACCGCCAGCCTTCTGGTTAGCAGTCAAGTGCCTTAGGCACTGTGCTACCAGAGCATTTGTTATTTTCTGTCTTGTTGAACTTTGTTAGTAGTGGTGGGGCCAAGTAGTATCTTGTTGTTTTGATATGAATCTCTCTAATGGCTGATGATCATGAACATTTCTTCATGTTTGTTGGCCAGCTGAATATCCTCTTTGGTGAAGTGTCTATTTGTGTCTTCTGCCCATTTTTTAATTAGATTGTTTGTCCTTTTGTTGTTGAGGTGTTGGAATTTTCTATAAATTCTAGACATAAGTCTCTCATCAGATATGTCATTGCCAAATATTTTTTCCCAATCTGTAGGTTCTCTTTTGACTCTTGGAGAAGTCTTTCGAAGTACATAAAAATTTACTTTTTAGAAGGTCTCATCCATCTAGTTTCTCTTCTGTTGTTTGTCCATTTTGGGTTATGCTTGTTAGTATGCCATATATCAGGGCCCCTAAATTTGCCCTTAGTTTTTCCTTGAGAAACTTTATAGTTTTAGGTTTCACATTTAAGTCTTTGATCCATCTGGAGTTAGTTTTTGTGTATGGTGTGATGTTTCATTTTTCTGCAAATGGATATCCAGTTTTGCCAGCACCATTTGTTAAAGAGACCATCTTGTCCCCATTTAATAGCTTTCAGCCCTTTGTCAAAAATGAACTGACCATAGGTCGAAGGATCTATTTCTGCGTTCTCAATTCTATTCCATTGGTCTATGTGTCTGTAATTGTACCAATACCAGGCAGTTTTGACTACTGTGGTTTTAAGATCCAGGAGTGTGAGACCTCCTACTTTG
>NW_006921607.1:1906943-1908513 GCF_000298275.1 Orycteropus afer afer
CAACCTTCCTTCCGAGGAGTGGCTGGTGGGTTTGAACCGCCAGCCGTCTGGTTAGCAGGCAAGTGTCTTAGCCACTATGCTACCAGAGCTGTTGTAAATGGTAATGAATTTCCTATTTCTTTTTCAGGAGCTCTGGTAGCATAGTGCCTAAGGCATTTATTTGACTGCTAACCAGAAGGCTGGCGGTTTTTTCGTCAATCTCTTTGCTGATGTAGAGGAATCCAACTGATTTTTGGATGTTGATCTTGTATCTTGCCACTATGCTTAATTTTTCAGTTAGTTCCAGTAGATTTTTTACTGAGTCACTTAGGTTTTGAAAGGTATAGGATCATATCATCAGCAAATATGGATAGTTTGACTTCTTTGTTACCTATTTGGGTGCGCTTGATTTGCTTTTCTTATTTATTGCCCTGGTTAGTTAGGACTTTCAATACAATGTTGAATGGAAGTGGTGATAGAGGGCATCCTTGTCTTGTTCCTACGTACAAGGGCAATGGTATCAATCTATCTCTATTGCCAGTAATATTAGCTGTTGGTTTTGCATATATGCCCTTTATTATATTGAGGAATTCCTATTTTGCTGAGAGTTTTGATCAGAAGTTAGTGTTGGACTTTATCAAATGTCTTTTCTGCATCAGTTGATGTGATCAAATGGTTCTTTTTCTTTGTTTTATTTATGTGATGGATGACATTGATTGTTTTTCTAATGTTGAACCATCCTTGCATACCTGATATGAACCCCACTTGGTCATAATGAATTATTTTTTGGAATTATTTTGTTGGAGTCTGTTGGCTAGGATTTTGTTGAAGATTTTTGCATGTATATTCATGAGGGATATTGGTTTGTAGTTTTCCTTTTTAGTGATGTCTTTGCCTGGTTTTGATATCAAGGTTATACTTGCTTCATAAAATGAATTTGGGAGGATTCCATCCTTTTCTGTGTTTTGGAGTAGCTTGAGGTAGGATTGGTGTCAGTTCTTCTCTGAATGTTTGGTAGAATTCTCTGGTAAAACCATCTGGGCCAGGACTTTTTTTTTGTTGGTAATTTTTTTATGACCTGTTCAGTTTCTTCTTTTGTTAGGGGTCTGTTCAGATTTTCTACCTCAGTCTGTGTTAGTTTAGGTAAGTAATGTGTTTCTAGAAATCTGTCCATTTCTTCCAGATTTTCGTATTTGTTGGAACATAGTTCTTCATAGTATTCTGATACTATCCTTTGTATTTTGGTTGGTTCTGTTGTGATGGTGCCCATTTCATTTCTTATTCCTGATCGGTATTCTCTTCCTCTTTGCCTTTGTTAAATTTACCAGTGGTTTGTCAATTTTATTAATCTTTTCAAAAACCAAATTCGAGTCTTGTTCATTTTTTTCTTTTGCCTATTTTCTGTTTCATTTATTTCTGCTTGAATCTTTATTATTTCCTTTCTTCTGGTGACTGCAGGCTTTTCTTGGTGTTCTTTTTCTAATTGTTGCAGATGTTGGTTTAAAGTGTTGATTTTGGCTCTTCTTTTTTGATGTGTTCATTTATTGCTATAAATTGGCCTCCGATCAATGCTTTCGCTGTGTCCCAAAGA
>NW_006921607.1:1909564-1911182 GCF_000298275.1 Orycteropus afer afer
ATTTTTCTTTGAGGTTACCCTGTGATTTATAATTTTCTCCCTGAGTTTAGAACAGTCCATTCTATCTTGCAACTCTCTTGACTTCCTCACCATTTAGAAGTTCTGTAACTACACAGTATTTTCCCTCTTTTTGGTTTGTAGTTCCCCTCATCTGCCAATTGATATCTCTGGTTCCCGGTTTACAATCTTGTAAGCTTATTTTACTCTGGATACTTCCATAGCTATGTTGATTTCTGGGTTATGTCATCTAGTGTATTAATGGTTGGTAGTTGTTTGCTATTACTGGCTTTCTGTTCAAAGGACTCCCTTTAGTATCTCTTGTAAGGTTGGTCTGGTTTTAACAAATTCCGTTAACTTCTGCTTTTCTGAGAATCTAATTTCACCATCATATTTGAGTACAGTTTTGCTGGGTATATAATTCTTGGTGGGAAATTTTTCTCTTTTGGGGTTTTATATATACCATCTCATTGCTTTCTTGCTTGCATGGTTTCTGCTGAGAAATCAGAGCTTATTCTTATTGGTTGTCTTTTGTAGGTAACTTTTTATTTTTCCTATGCTGCTTTCAGGATTCTTCCTTTGTCTTTGGTTTTTGATGAGTTTGATGATGATATGTCTTGGTGATTTTCTTTTGGGGTCTATCCTGTTTGGGGTTCATTGCACTTCCTGAATGGATATAGTCTCATCTTTCATCATCTCAGGGAAATTATCTTCCAGCAAATATTGGGCAATTTTTTCAGTGATTTTCTGATTACACATAGGTTATTCCTTTTGATGGTATCCCACATGAACCTTAGGCTTTCTTCATTTTATTTTGATCTTTTTTCTGATTGATCCCTTTCCAAAGAAGTATTCAGGTATTTATTTGTCTTCAGTCTCATTAATTCTATCTTCCATTGATTCATTTCTACTCCTTTGCCCTTTCAATGTGTTATCTATTTCTGAAAATTTAGTACTAATCATCTAGATTTCTATCTGTAGATTTTGTATTGTTATAATTTTTCTTTTCTTTTTCTTTTTTTTTTTTCCCCTTGTATTGTCTTTTGAAATTGTTCTAAGGTTTTCTCTGTGCTTTTCTTAATTTTGTCAGTGTTTTCCTTGATCTGTTTTTCAATCCTTTGAAAATACCTAAGTATAATTTTTTTGAATTCCTTATCAGGGAATTCCAATGCTGCTTCTTCCTCAGGGATGTGTTCTGGATCTGTATCCTGCTCCCTTGTTTGTACTGCTTTATCTTGCTTCTTTGTGTGGACTATGATGGTCTTTTGTCTCCAAGACATTGTGATGGTGTTGTATTTAGATCTCTGTTAACCATTTGTGAAGAGCAGTTCAGGGTGAATCAGGCTCTTCTTGGTGTCACTTATCTTTGGCCAGTTGGTGGAGAAGGAAGTGGTGGCTCTCACCCGGTAAGTGGAGCTGCAGGAGGTGTGGGTGTGGTTGCATTATATGGGCACTGTTGTGGCAGTTAGACAAAAACAACAATTGAAAAGCCATCAAAAAAATAAAAGCAAGTGGACAAATATTGGGGAGGGGGCAATAAGAGAAAAGAGGTGCAGTAGGAGAAGAATGAAGAAAAAATGGGAGAAATGCAAAAAGAAAAACAAGGAATGGGGTTAACCAT
>NW_006921607.1:1911282-1934846 GCF_000298275.1 Orycteropus afer afer
TCACGAGAAAAAAAAAAGGGGGGGTTTAAAAGGAAAAAAAAAAAAAACCTTAAATTGGGGGGCACCTATTTCAACCAGGCACAGGGAAAAGAAAAAAATAATGCTGAAAACTAGGACTTGGTAGGAGAAGATTAAGAATAATAATAAAAAGGACAAAAGTATTAATAATAATAATAATAATTTTAAAAGAGAAAAAAAAAAGGAAAGAAAAAAAAATCTAGGCAGGGCAGGGCACCCAGGCTCTGTCGGAGCACACACAATAGGATGGAATTCCTGCTGGCCCAGAAGGTGAGTGGGAGTGAGGGATGGCCACATCTCCGTTCACCAAAATGGTGACCTCCTCTTGTAGGGTATAAGAGTAACAAGGGGAATATTGCACCTTTCCAGTCATTAGTGTCTGGAATGTCCTTGTAGTTCCTGGCACATGGAGCCTATTCTTACGTTCCTGAAATCTGAGAGAACGCTGTCACTTTTAATATCCAAAATGGTCAAACCACTTGTAAGCATTCAAAATGGCTGTGCCCCCTGGGTAGCCAAAAGTCTATAGCTCCACCCATCTCCCTCTTTGCTACTTCCCTTTTTATTCATCAGTCACCAGTACAGTCCTCCATGCAATCCCTGTTTAGCAGGGCCGATTTTTAGGTTAATTCTAAGGTTCTAACACCACTTGGCAATATCCAAGCTGTCCATGCTGTCCAGGTCACTGACAGACCACAGCTCCATATGTTTCCTTTTTCAGTGTTTTCATGCAGGTTCTGCTACTAGTTGGAGTTTTGTCCACTTCTGTATCCTTCCTTTCAAAGCTCAGGACTTCAGGATTATCTTCTGTATCTGTGTTAATTGGTTCCCCTTTGCTTTGTTGAAGAGGGTCTGTGTAGTTTGATTGCCTATTTCACCATCTTACCAGAACCCTACACATAATATTTTTAAAAGCCCCAATAAATAGATACACACACACACATACACACACACACACAAAATGCCCTAACAGTATTCATTGTAGGACTTTAAAAAAGTGTGATCATAAAATAAAAGTTACTCTCACATGTAAGTTTTGGGTTATCACTATACTAGAAGACATAAAGAGGTAATCAGGAGCTTTTACCAACCTGTAGAATCACCTAGAATGCAGACTGATATATGTGTATAAGGAGCTCTGGTGGCATAGTGCCTAAGGCACTTGCCTGCTAACCAGAAGGCTGGCGGTTCAAACCCACCAGCCGCTCCTCGGAAAGAAGGTTGGGCAATCTACTTCCATAGGGATATCACCTCAGAAACCCAAGGAGGGGTCGCTATGAGTCAGATCTGACTCAACAGCAGTGCTTTTTTTTTTTTTTTTTAATGTGTGTGTAGCGTTGCCCTCAGTGATAGGGTTTTCAGAAGTGGTGACCTCTTCTTTGTAAAGTCTGAAGAAAAAAAAAAGGGGGGGGGGCACAAAGTAGTGTTCCTTTGACTTACATGGAAGTTACCTTCCTAGATTTTTTTGTTAGATGCCATCAACTCATCGTGACCTTTATGTATGACAAAACAAAACAGTGCCCAGTTCTCACAATTGTTGCCGTGCTTGATCTCATTGTTTCAGCCACTGTGTCAATCCATCTCATTGAGAGTTTTCCTCTTTCTCGCTGACCCTCTACTTTACCGAGCATGATGTCCTTTTCTAGGGACTGATTGCTTCTGATACCATGTCCAAAGTGCATGAGATGAAATCTTGCTTCCAAGGACCATTCTGCATGTACTCCTTCGAAGACAGAGCTCATTTTCTGGCAGTCCGTGGTATATTCAGTATTTTTTTTTGCCGATACCATAATTCAAATGAATCAGTTCTTCTTTGGTCTTCCTTGTTCATTGTCTAGCTTTTGCATGCATAGGAGGTAATTGAAAATGCTATGGCTTGGGTCAGGCTCACTTTAGTCTTCAAGATGACATCTTTGCTTTTGAACACTAAAGAAGTCTTTTGCAAGCAGATTTGCCTAGAAAATTCAGCACATATTAATTAAAACCATGTTCAAAAGTACATTTATCTGTAAAATTGAGTTAGGGGCTAGATTGAAACCAATAAACATTTAAAAGTCACATGCGACAGATCTTCCCTGTGCAGAACTGCCCACACAGATGTTACAGAATTACCAACATACCTGGCCTCTGTGTCATATACCAATCATGACAACACAAAGACCCCAGAAAGTGGTCCTATTCCTGTTGGACTAATAAGAGCTATGCCTGACAGATGGAAAAGCATAGGTCAGTTTGGCAGAAGAGTTAATTGGTTGGCTGGCCTCATCCAAGGAATTCATCTCCATTGGAGAGGGCCACCACTGGATAGGATGTTTCTAGTGGCTTCCCCACTTCTCTACAGAAGAATACCAAGGCTATTATTACACATTAGTCATTAGACTATTTGAATTAGATGTTCTTTGAAGGTCCTTCCAACTGTAAGATTTTTTGTTTCTCAGTAATGATGTATTTGACTCTTCTAATTGTTTTTGTTTTAAATGAGGAAACAAAATTGCATTGAGAAGTGTGAAATGACAAAGATGCCCAGCACTGCTATGTTTTATTTTCTGTGACCTTTTCCATTCTAAACCCTCTGGCTAAACAGTCCTCTTCTTTCTCTGGGCTGAGCCACTATGGTGAGCCCCCTGCAGAGTGACAGACACTGTCTTTAAAATAGCTGTCAGCCAGAAACTGGGAGACTGCCATAGTCTGTGCCAACCGGCATTGCCTGATGGAGGAATCGTCTTCATAATTTAAAAAAAAAATTTGTTGTAAAATATTTATCAGTCTCCTTATTTTCAAAACTTTTTCATCAACTAAATAGAAACTCTAAACCTGTTAAACAGTAACTCCATAACTCCCTCACCCTTAGCCCTGAAACACTAATCAACTTTCTGTCTCTGTGCATTTGCCAGTTTTCAATATTCCATATACATGAGACCATACAATATGTAGCTTCATGATTTTAAAGCGACTCATTTCACCCAAAAGCACATGTAGGATACAGAGAGTGAGCATAGACCAGGAGAATGAGTGTGTGTGTGTGTGTGTGTGAGAGAGAGAGAGAGAGAGAGAAAATTTTTGTTATTCTATGTGATTTTCTTCTCTTAGAAATCAAGTCCTGAAAGTTGAGAATTGAATTTGTCTAATACCAAGTTTTATTTTTTATTTAAGGCTGTTTCTGATGCTTGGAAGCTATTCTTTGTGCCACAAAGATGGTAATAAATCTTTGCCTTCCACAGTTCCGACCAAGAATTCACTGCAACAAGGTAAACTAAACAAATAAATACCCAATAAGTAACAGTGTGTATTTTTCCTATCTTTCCTATTTCCTACCTTGTGTATGTGAACTCAGTTCAGGCTTAATGTATATTTCAGTGTGTGTCAGGGTTGTCAGGGTGTATCTCTAGACCCATACAGCACTTCCACAGGGAGCCGTGACTCATCTCATGGACAGTGTTCTTCGTTGTTCTCCTCCCTTTTTGATGATAAAGTGTAATTCTACCCAAAGTCATAACAAAGGTAGAAATATTCTCTCTCTCCTCAGTTGTTCTTGTTAATTTCTAATGCTAGAAATAATGGCTTGTATTTGTTATTTGGGTTCCTTGTTTTTTATTATTTGAATTAAGCTACGTCTCTGTCTGTGCAGAGGATATCTCCCTGTAGCCCAGAGCAGAGAATAGGGAAACACCAGAGGAAGAAGTGAATCTCTCCCTGATTTGGAGATCTGTCCATGACATACTGTTTCAGGTTCTCAGATGGTTAGACTGACTCCTTTGGACAAGATATTTTAATGTTTCCATTGGTTATAATAATTACAGGTTTCCCCTGCTATCCAAAAGTGGAGCCTTCCTATGAACCCTTTCATAAGCCAAAATGGCATAAACCAAAGACACAATCACTACTAATTTATATGGGAAAAATTTTCACAGTCCCTAAAACCAAAAAATAACCTACCAAATAATACCAAACAACACATCCGTCCTAAAATAACACTAACATACAGTGTTCACAGGCATAGTTCAAAGCAATGGCGGCTTAATGTTGACGTGCTCAGTGTAGTTCCTGGGGAAGAAGCTTGGTGACGCTGCTCTGAGTGCTTTGCCTCTTTAGTGAGTCACTGGAAAACACTGTACACTAGTTTGGCAGTCCACTTTTTTCATGAAAATCTCATTAGATTTCTTTCAATAAGCGAAAACAGGTGCTAATGTAGGTCTTTTTGTTGAAGCGAAGCAGTGTAAAGAGAACTTTTGAAAAGCAGGGATACCTGTGTTAGAGTATTAAAAGGGGAGGAAATCACTCACAGTCTCACCCCCTTGCACATCCACCATTTTGAATTTTCTCTAGTGTTTATGGCCTTTGTCACTGCACACATTTTATCAAGTTTCATTATTCAGAGACTTAGAAGAAGCTTGTTTTCAATGCCGTCCTAAGAAAGGTTACAACTGGGAGGTCCAAATACACAACTTTGATCCTTTGAAGTGAAAAACCATTAATATTTTTATTTCCTCTTCACAGAGATGTTATTTTGAAGGAATGACATTAAATTGATGGTTGAATTAATATTAAGGTGAAGGAATTTTTTCTTTAATTGGGCAGGATTTCATTTTTCCTATATTTTAATATGGCCAGTACTTGGGGACATACCTTAGCCTTTGACCTGATCTTGAGTATCTGCAAAAAAAAAAAAAAAGGAGGATTAGTTTAATAGAAGAAAATTTAAATGATGATCTTCAAACTTTCTTTAAAGAATTTTCTTAGAAATGGCAAGTTCTTGAAAAGCTAGCTGATCATTCGGGCTTCATTAAATCAATGTGTCTCATGTTTGTCATTAAATCTAGATATCAGCTGATGGTTACGAAGTCGAAAACCTCATCTCTGAAGACCTTACAAAGAGAAGTCGTGGTTTTAGGACAGAGTATTTCATTAAGCCACCAGTCTATGTGACAATTTCTTTTCCCTTTAATGTAGAAATCTATAGGATTAACATAGATCTCACAGCTGGGGGAGGCCACAGTGTCACTGGCCTGGAGATGTACACGTCTGCCTTACCCAGCAGAGCATCTTGGAGTACCCCTGAGTGCCAGACTCCAGGCTCCGCTGAGCCATCCATCCCAGACAAAGAGGCGTTCACCTTGGTGGGCAAAGTCTTATTGAAAAACCAGAGCCAGGTGGTATTCAGCCACAGAGGCTTTAAGGCCAGGCCACCTTTTGGCCCGCTGGGAGCCATACTCCCCTCTCCTGCTGTTGCAGCCCAGGAACTTTGGAATAAAGGGGCTCTCTCCCTCAGCCATGTGGCCCATCTCAAGATCTGTATCACCCACGTGACAGGCAGCGGTATCCCTTGCATCAAACGGTTGGAAGTGTGGGGTCAGCCAGCCAAAACCTGCTCCCAGGAGGTGATAGACAGTGTCTTGCTGGTTGCCTCAGAGAGCCTCCCTCAGGACTTGGCTCTGCAGACCCTGGCCTTACCCATGGAGAGTGACTGTGAACCTGGAGACCAGTCTGAGGGCCACCAGGCCCCCTCCAGCTTGCAGAAGCTGGCTGAGGTAATTCGGGATGTACCTGAGGAGTTCTTGGATCCTATCACCCTGGAAATCATGCCTTGCCCCATGCTGCTACCTTCAGGCAAGGTCATCGACCAGAGCACGCTGGAGAAGTGTAACCGCAGTGAAGCTGCATGGGGCCGTGTACCCAGTGATCCTTTTACAGGAGTAGCCTTTACTCCACACTCCCAGCCCCTGCCTCACCCCTCTCTGAAGGCCCGGATTGACCATTTCCTGCTCCAGCACTCCATCCCTGACTGCCACCTGCTTGGGAGAGCACAGACTGCAGTGGCGGTGACTCCTTCTTCCATTGTTATGCATTCTCGGAAAAGGAAGATGGAGCAGGCCGAACAGGCCCCAGACAGTAGCCTTGGTATAAATGCTTCCTCTTTTTTGACCACAAGCCCTCTGGTCTCACCCACTACCTCAGAGCATACCGCTAAGAAAATGAAAGCTGCCAGTGAGTTCGGCCTGACACACATGGATTGCTCAACAGGTAATTTCCATAGCTCTTTGTCATCTCAGCTCTTCCCAGGTAACACTTGGCACTGTTTCCTTCGCTCTGTGCTTTGCCAGTGTAAATTCCTCAGGCCGATGCCTATGCTCCTTCTTGTTTCTCATTGTGGGGCCTCCCGCTTTGTCTTCAGTCTCGAAACAGTTCAGAGGCCTCTGAGGGGCTGGTGTGGGTTCTCGTCTGTTCCAGGACTTCAGTCTGTGCGTTTTGCTTCTCCATCCAATGTTAGTCGCCTCCACCCATCCGCCCAATGGTGTCTACCTTCTTCCAGCTCCCTTTTTGTCCCCTGTCCAATCAACACTTTGCCCTGGGCTCAAAGTCTCTGGTCACAGCTGCTGGAAGGAGAGACACCAGTTCCTTAGAGCACACCTTGTCTTCCTTCTGGTATCCTCTTTATGGTTACTCGTGTATCACTGGGCTTCTCTAGGATATTGTTTCTAATGTTTATAGAGGTGCTTTGATGTAACTGCTTTGAGGTATTCACTGCCTCACCCCACGAGGTGACATTGACACACAGAAAAGTACTAGATTGTGGACCCTCCTTTCAGGAAGCAGTCTTATTGAACAGACCAGCCACATTGAAGAAGGTAGTGTAAGAATGTGGATGGGTTGAAACCGGGGCTTAGAATAGGTTCATTCTAGTTCAACCCCCTGCTGAGAATTTGCCTTTCCTCCTCGGGTACACTGAATCAGAGTCTGTTTTTAACAAGATCTCCAGGTTTTCAATGTAGATTCTGATTCAATGTATCTGGGGCAGAAATGCAAATTCACAGCAGGAGGCCAAACCGGTTCAAAGCCCTGGTCAGCATGAGATTTAAGCGTCTTGGCTTCTTGCATCTTGCCTGGGGCATTGCCAGTGGTTCCTGGGACCAGTGATGCCTGCCATCTCCTGAGAAGTGCACCCTTGGTTCACGTGGGGACCTCTGCAGTTGAGTGGGTTCAGTCAACCGTGGTTGCTTTGCTTGAGCTTGGCTTTCCTACCACAGTTGTTTCCTCCCCCAGCCCCTACCCATCTTCCACATGTCCCCTGCTTCGTTGATCTCCGATTTGGGGACCTTTGTTTTGCTAAACCCTGTATTCATGTTCAAGGAGCTCTGGTAGCACAGTGCCTAAGTCATCTGACTGCTAACCAGAAGGTTAGTGGTTCAAACGCACCAGCCACTCTGTGGAAGCAAGACTGGGCAATCTACTTCCATAAAAATTTGCCCCCTTGGAAACTCAGTGGGGTTTGCTATGAGTCAAATCAACTCAATGACAGTTTGGTTTGCTTTTTGTTTATATTCATGTTCATTCTCAGAGATCCTCCATGAAGGACCATTATGGTTTTCATGTGTTCCAAACAGATTAACAAATAATGCATTTAATTTTAGTAAAAGACAAGAAGAGAAGAGAGAAATGAAGAAGTATAAATAAAAAATGTCTTTTCAGCTCAGAAAAGCATGAGTGGAAGATCCTGGTGCCTCGTTCATGACAATTTATCTTCAGGTCAGAATTAACTGATTTTGGGCAAAGGCTGTTTGTTTGAAAATTTATAGAGAAAAGAGCAAAATCAATAAAATCCTTTTACTGTAAAATTGAAGCAAAATAAAGATTAGTAACTTTCAGAATCTAAGATTGGGTATGAATTTTAAAATTTCATAAAAAAATCTTCAGACTAGCGTATCACTGTAGTATTTTAAGTGTATCTAACTTTAGCTCAGGAGCTCTGATAGCGTAGTGCCTAAGGCACTTGACTGCTAACCAAAAGGCTGGTGGTTCACACCCACCAGCCACTCCTCAGAAGGAAGGTTAGGCAATCCGACTTCCGTAGTGATACTGCCTCGGAAACCCAAGGAGGGGTCGCTATGAGTTGGGTCCAACTCCACAGCACATGTTGTTGTTGTTGTTGTTGTTTGCCGTCGAGTCGGCCCCGACTCATAGCAACCCCTCCTTGGGTTTCCGAGGCAGTATCACTACAGAAGTAGGATTGCCCAACCTTCTTCCGAGGAGTGCTGGTGGGTTTGAACCACCAGCCTTCTGGTGAGCAGTCAAGTGCCTTAGGCACTATGCTACCAGAGACAACAACTGTAGCAATTTTCTAACTATATGGATATAATATTGCCAACTCAAAAAAAGCAGAGCTACAACAACTGTAGCTCTGCTTTTTGTGAGTAGGCAATATTATATCCATATAGTTAGAAAATTGTACACACACAGAGTGAAACACCTATCCGTAACCCTGTCCTCTTTTTGATTGACATTTAGGCTGTTTTTAATATTTTGCTATTATAAATAACTGCAGGTTATTACCTTAAACATACATCGTTTCATACATGTGCAAGTATATCTGTAGGACAAGATCAGAGAAATGGAATTTCTAGGCCAAAGGATATATTCTCCTGTAAATGGGATGAATGTTGCTGGAATACACAATGGAATAGCCTACCAGCAATGTTTATGAGATTCCTTACAGCCATACTGACAGAATGTGTTTTCAAACTATCATTTGATAGATTAAAAAATGATGTCTTACATTGTTTTCATTTTCTTTTATTAGTAAGATTGAACATCTTTTATAATTAAACATTTGTGTTCCTTTTCTGTGAACTGTCTGTCCATCTCTTGCTTATTTTCTATTAGTTATTGGTCTTTATTTTAGTAATTTCTAAAAGGTTTTTATAGATTAGCCCTTTGACTTTGTTAATGAGCTGAAATATATTTTCCCAGGCTGTTTTTTGGGGAATGGGGGGAGTGGTAAAGGTGAGAGGGAGTGACTGCACAGGACTTACTACGTTTTTGGCCATTCAGACTTTTTTTAGTGTAGTCTAGATTTTCATTGCCCCCCCTTCCTTTTCCATCCAAGGAGTTCTCCTATGTGTTTAATATTTTTATGATTTGATTATTATTCTTTTAAATCTATGATCCATTTGGAGTATTATAAAGTATGGATCCAACTTAATGTTTTTTCAGATGACTAACCATTTACCCATTTATTGACTATTCCATCTTTCTCCCAGTGATTTGAAATGCCACTAACATACACTAAATTCCTGAAAGTATTTGGATATTTCTGACTTTCTGTTGTTTTATTGGTCTCTTTATTCATGTATCTATAACATCTTGGGAACTCTGGTAGCATAGTGCCTAAGGCACTTGACTGCTAACCAGGAGGCTGGCAGTTCAAATCCATCAGCCACTCCTTGGAAAGGTTGGGCAATCTACTTCCATAGTGATACTGCCTCAGAAACCCAAGGAGGGGCACTATGAGTCAGGTCCAGCTCAACGGCACATAGCAACAAACAATGTAACGTCTTATGTTAATTGTTGTTGCTTTCTGGTATGTTTTGATAGCTGTTAGAGCAAGTTCTCCCCATTGTTTGTTATTTTCAAAGTTTCTTTGATTATTATTTTTTATATGAATTTTAGAATCACCTCATTTAATCCTCCCCTCCCCAAAAACATATTTTAAGAAAGTTGGGATCTCCTTAAATTGATAAAGGAACTTAGAATTGATGACTTTAGGATGTTGAATCTTCCTGTGGTATATCTTTCCACCAAGGTCTTCTTTTGTGTTGTCCTTGCATAGTTTTAAGGTTTCTTTATATGGATTTCCAGTTTTCTTAAGTTTAATCTTGAATTTTATTTTTTCCTTTTTGATGCTATTATAAATGGAGCATTTTTTCCCTTTATACCTTCTAACTGATTTTTGTTTAAATATATAATGCTGTTCATATTTGTATGTTAGTTTTGTATCCCGAGACCTTACTGAATTATTTTATTGTCCATGGTCATTTTCTAGGTGCCTCCTGTACGGTCACGTAATATAAACAGTCGTAATTTTAAATTCTTTTTCAATGTTTTTAAACACTTCATTCTTTTCTCTTGTCTGAATAAATGTTTTGCCTAGGACCTCTGGCACAGCATTAAATAATACAGCTGATCATGGGCATCCTTGTCTTGGCCTGATTTCAGTGTGAATGCCACAATATAAGTCCTAACTTTGGCTTTTGGGCTGAGACCTGTTTTAAGGAAATTAATGAAATACCTATGTATGTTAGTCATCTATTGGTGTGTAGCAAATTACCCCAAAATTTTTAGGCTTAAAGCTACAAACATTCATTATCTTATAGTTTCTATGGTTGGAAATCCAGGTGTAACATGTCTGGGTCCTTGACTTTAGGATCTTTTGTAGGCTGTGATTGAAGTGTGTGGACTGCAGTCATCTCAGGGCCTGACTGAGGAAGTGTTCAGTTCCAGTCTCGTTCATGTGGTTTTTTCACTGTTCAGTTCCTTGTGGATTGGAGGCTACCTTCAGTTCTCTGCCACATAGGCCTTTCCATGGACAACTCACGATATGGTAGCTTGCTTCATCAGAAGAGCAAGCAGGAAGAGCCAGAGAGTATGCAAACAAGTCATACACTCTTTAATAACCTAATCTTAGAAGTGACATCCTATCACGTTTACGGTATTATTTGTTATAAGCAAATCACTAAGTCCAGCCCACACTCAAGGGGAAGGAATACCCAGAGACTGCCTCCCATACTATTGATTCCTTAATTGAGCGTTTTTATCTAATATTGGATGTTGAATTTTGTCAAGTGCCTTTTAAATAGCAGTGGAGATGATGCTAAGATATTTCATCCTTAGATCTTTTAATGTGTTAGTATGCTTTTGTTTTTTTCTTAATTAATAGGTCTCCTAATATTGAACCATTCTTACATTCCTGGAATAAACTCCATTTGGTCATGATTCTTTTAAATGATTCTTTTAATGTGGTTGCTAGTGTTTCATTTAGGATTTTTGCATTCATTAGAGAGATTGAACTATAGTTTTGTATATATATTTGGTCAAGTTTTTTTTTTTTTTTTTTTAATTGTGATTTGGGTGGGGATTTACAGAGCAAATTCACTTTCCATACAGCAGTTCACATATAGTTTGTCTCATGTCATTGTTGGTCAAGTTTTTTTTTTTCCATTGTGTGTTGGGTGAAAGTTTACAGAGCAAATTCATTTTCCATACAGCAGTTCATACACATATTGTTTCATGACATTGATTTTAATCCCCATAATGTAACAGCTTTCTTCCCACTTCCTCCTTGTAGTTACCGTTTCCCTCTGCTCTTCTTTCCTGAGTTCCTGCCCTCGACGCTATCTCCCTGTGCATACAGTGCCCTTCTGATCTCCCATGGTTTATTGTTCTGAGTGTACCTACCTAGTGTAGATGTTTACCTTATATGCTTGTTTGTTGTTTGGCTTACAGTTGTGGGAGTGAGTTCAGTTCCAAGCCTGAAGGGTGTCTTGGGCCCATAGTCTTGTGGGTTTCACCAGTCTCTATCAGACCTATAAGCCTGGTCTTTTTTTTTTTGATTTTGAGTTTTGCCCCATATCTTTCTCCCATTCTATTCAGGATCTCCTTACTGATCCCTTTCCAAGTGGTTGACAGTGGTAGCCAGGCACCATCTAGTTCTTCTGATCTCTTGGTCATTTAGGCTCAGGTTCACATGGTCCAGTAATCCCTTGGACTAACTGTTCTATATGTCTTTGGTTTTCTTCATTCTTCTTTGCTCCAGATGAGGAGAGACCAGTTGTTGACTCTAGACAGGCACTTGCAAGCTTTTAAGAACTCAGTCACTACTCACCTATTTGGTCAAGTTTTGATATCAATAGTGTATTTGCTTCATAAAAAGAATTTGGAAATTTTCCTTTTCTATATACTGTGGAACCATTTAAATAGTACTAGGCTCACCCTGGGATTGTCAGTGGTTGGTGCTTTCTGAAAGTTAACTTTCTGAAATTTTCTGTAGTTGAAAACTTTGTCTCTGTGAAAATTAGTCTGTTTAGATTTTATGGGGGAGCTCTGGTAGCGTAGTGCCTAAGGCACTTGACTGCTAACCAGAAGGCTGATGGTTCAAGCCCACCAGCCACTCCTCGGAAGGAAGATGGGGCAATCTACTCCCATAGTGATACTGCCTCGGAAACCCAAGGAGGGGTCGCTATGAGTCGGGTCTGCCTCAAGGGCACATAACAACAACAACAACAACAAGATTTTAAGGTTTTTTTTTCCCCGTTTCCACTCTTACTCTAAAAGCCCTATCCAAATAGTGCACCTGTTGGTCAAATCTGTGTCTTCTCTGATTTTGAGAGTAAATTTTTGTTAACATGACCCCAGGAACTCCTGGAATCTTTGGAGGTACAGTGGGGCAAGAGGTAGAAAAAGGTCCTTAGACCCCTCTTCAGTGGCCTTGAGATTGAAAGACTCATTGGTGACACAGGTCCATACTGACCAGTGCTACAAGGCCCCCAGCTAATAATGTCCTGACCCTTCAAACTGTAGACACTTTCCACTTCCCAGTGTAGTGTCTTGTAAACTCTGCTACCAGGCAAGTCCTGCATCCTTTCTTGAGTAGCTGTCCCCTCCTCCATTGCCTTCACTCTCACCTCATAGCTTGGCTTCCTTCCTGTGGGTCACACACAGAAAGTCCCCTAGATTGGAAGTGGGCAGAGTGAAGTCTTGGTAATGCCAATCTTGGTAATAGCTGCTTTGCTTGACAGGAGAGAGAGGGTACAAACACCTAGAAAGCACAGGCAAGCTACTTCGCTGGGTGTTGGGGCCCCTGAAAGGAAGAGGTGGAAAAAGAGAAGACCAAAACTGGAAGGGGGGGGTGGGTAAACAGGAATTAGGAGTATAAAGATGGGCATTTTCTTGTTCCCACTCATTTCCTTGGCCTGCAAAGAGAAAGCAGGGTGCAGTTCTGCATTTGAGCCACAAGGTGGCCCATGCCTTCCCAGCAGTTGCCTGGGAGAAAAGCTAGAGTAGAGCCCAGGAACTCTCTCCAGAGTGTGGGATGGGTAGGAACTGCCGGATTCCCAGAGTTTAACTCTCGATGTTTTGTCGTCACAGCCCACCAGTAGACATTGGGAAAGAGTTGCTTTACAGTTGTATCTATTTGAAGCTGGAAGTGCTGTTTGTGTAGTCTTCTAATCCATTGGTTTTTGAGCTTGTTCTCTTTTGTTGAACCTCTCTCTGGATGTTATGGTCTGTGCGTCTCTCGACAGGTCCAATGTCCCATGAGCAGAAGCTGTCACAAAGCTTGGAAATTGCCTTGATGTCGACCCTTGGCTCCATGCCCTCTTTCACGGCTCGGCTGACCAGGGGACAGCTCCAGCACCTTGGCACAAGAGGGAGCAACTCTTCCTGGAAGCCAGGTGCCAGCTTCGGTAACATGGGCCCCATCCACATCCTGGAAGCCTTTAAACAGTGGTCTGCTCTCTGCACAGTGCGTGGGGCCATGTCTCTGGGCAGTCTGTGGGTCTGCATGCCCAGTCTCCTGCTTAGCTCGAACACCCACATGGGGATGGGGGTGGGGGAAACCATCTTCTCTTTCTTTTGCCAGCAGTTGTGGAGGACGGCCTGCAAAGTTTAACTCTGCAGGAGAAAGACTTTCTTTAGACAGCTGTTGGTAATGCTGTGGATTTAAGGCTTGGCTACCCTTTACATGGTTTTTGTTTGTAAGATCTAATGTTAATTATTCTGTCCTGAGGCCTTTTGTTGGTTTCTGTTTTCTAATTGAAATCTGTATCCCATCTGACATCTGGAAGACTTGATACAAATGTGGAGGGAGGTTTTGGGTTGAATATGTCATCTTCATCTCTTCCTATTGAACATTTTCATCAGTGTCTTAGGAAAGACAATTCCTGAAGTAGCTTACTAAACCACTTTTTGTCTGAAATGAACCTAGAAACATTTTGTATGTTAGAATCTATTAGATTGAAAGCAAGAAGCACTCACTGGGATTTTTTTCTTTTTTATTTTTTCAAAATGAAGCCTTGGGGGCTAGTGATAAGGTGTACACTTGAGTCTTCCTGCCTCCCCAAAGCCAGTTTCTTTTCCTTGTCTGACTTCCAGTTCTTCTTTCTTCTCTGTCCCCCATTCCCCGCCTCCTCATCTTTCTCCTGCCCACTCTGATTAGGTTTCAATTCTGACTGTTCCCAAGAGCATGTCTTGTCAAAGTGACTAGCAGTTTCCATGACCCCAGATCTGATGGTTCTTTCCCTCTTGGCCTCTGGGCTGTTGTGCCTCTTCAGTGTCCATTGCTAACTCTTCGTCCTCTACAAGACTCTGCCCCCAGACCCTCTTCTCTCAGTATTCTTTCTCACCCGAGTAGGAGCACACTTGCCAGTAACTGCCCTATGTTCTTCTATAGCTCCTGCCTCTCCTTGGAACTCAGAGCCCCGTCCTCCCCGACAGCTGCTTGGCACCTCCACGTAGACAGACGTCTTGTGGATTTCTCGGACTAAGTGTTCTGACACTAAGCTGCTTAGGGTCAGATCCATGCATGCACTGCTCAGAGGGGAGCCCACTCAAGGGAGCTCTCTCTCGAGCTCCTGATCTCTTCGGTCTCCTGCTCACCTTCCCCGTCCTCCAGCCAGAGAGCTGGTGCTCTCGTTTGCCTGCTTGGTGTGCAGTTCTTGTGACTGTACCTGTGACCTGGGCCTAGTGGCTTGAGAGAGAGAGAGAGAGAGAGGAAAAAACAACAGCAGGAGATTTCCCCCACTCTCTCTGACCCTTAATAAGAGCCCACTTTCTTGTTCCTCAGACAGAAAAAGCTGTCGGGGAGCTATTCCTGGCCTTACTCCGTACACACTTCTGGGCTTTGGGCTACTTTTGAGCCCAGGCCAGGTGATCCTGGGGGTGAGAGGAGAGAGAGGAAACTCACTGCTGGTTTGGTGATCCTTTTGGTCTCCTTCCCCAGTCTGCTTCCGTTTACTTTTCGGCATCCTCAGGTAGCATTCTGTCTGTCTAGAGTTTATAGTTGTATTCAGTGGGATGGACGGATGGAGTGTGTGTAAAAATGACCTCCACTGACTTCACAAGGGGGGAGGAAAATCAAGATAAACAGTCCATGGCTGATTCCTATGAGGTGGAGGTCAGACATGCCTCCACCCACCAACCTTCTTACCAATTCTGACGTCAGCTGTCCCTTCCATGGCACTACTTCTCTTTTGGGCTTGGTAACTTATTGCAGTAGACACACAGAACTTACAGATAGTACTTAGGATTATAGGGTTTATTAGGGAAGTAACAGGTTACAATTCAGGATCAAGAGTGCTCAGGATACAGTTCCTCTATCAGGACAGCTTCTTCTCAGCAGTGCCAACCTCTTTCTGGCTCTCAGCCTCTCCTCAACTCCACAGTCCCTTGGCCCCTGCAATGTTACAAAGCTTTTTTCAGCTCTGCTTCTAAGTGCCTAGAGGCACCCATTCCCCAGTAAGTCTGGGCCCACAGCCCCTGAGTTCTAGCTCAGTGGTGGGCAAAATTAGCTCCACCAAGTGCCCGGAGGCGCTCAGCTCAGTCAGCAAGCCTCCTGCCCGGCGGCACTCAGCTTTCTGTAGGTCCAGAAGCCCCCTGTGCTATCTCCTGTGGGAGTCTCCCAGGTCCGCTGTTGCTGTCTCTCTGCCACTGCTTCTTGCCATCTCAGCAAAGTGTTACAGCTCTCTGACTCCTGGGTGGAGGAGGTTCAGTGCAGGGATCTTAAGTCCAAAAGGTGCACTCCATTCCTGGCTCTTCTTTCTTGATGGTAGTGAGATTCCTCCCTTCCCGCCTCTGGAATGGCTCATTTTAAGCCTAGTGGGATGGCAAAACTAACCAATCCCCATATTAGGGTTTCATACACCTATATATATATATATAATGGGAGCTCTGGTAGCATAGTGCCTAAGGCACTTGACTACTAACCAGAAGGCTGGCGGTTCAAACCCACCAGCCACTCCTCGGAAGGAAGGTTGGGCAATCCTACTTCCGTAGTGATACTGCCTCGGAAACCCAAGGAGGCGTCACTATGAGTCGGGGCCGACTTGATGGCAAATAACAACAACAACAACAACAACATATATATATAATATATATATATTGCTGTCGAGTCAATTTCAAGTCACAGCAACCCCATGTATAATTAGGTACCACTAAAATATTTCATTGCATTTTCCTTGCCATTTAAGTTCATTCTATTAAGTTACCAGTGGAAACATTTCTTTTCCCAAAGACAAAGAAAACTTGAGGCCAGTTCAGTCCTTACTCAGGATTTAGGAAAGCGCAGCTGGGGGAGGAGAGTTCTGTATGAAAATGTCCCTCGTTAGTCAGTAGCCAGCGACAGAGCTTAGTAGTTCTTCCTCTCCCCAGACCCCACTAGAAAAAAAATTCTGTCTGGTCTTTCCTAGTATAGGAAGTGCTGCCTTCTTGGCACATTGAATTCATCGTTAGATGTCTGGTAGGTGGCTGCCTGGGCACCTGGAAAGAGATTATTTTGTTGGGTTGGGGTTTCTGATCCACCCATAGCACTGTAGTTTCTTCCTGGATGCAGCTGTCTTCCTTTCTCATTGGAACTTCCCTTGGGGCTCTGGGCATCTACCCTTTAATGGGCCTGCTGGCCAGTGCTGGAAAGAATCGGGCCCTTACATACTTCAGTGGTGGGAAGCCAGGTGCAGCTTTTAAGACTCAAATGGAGAATGAATGTTCACAATGCCCCTACTGGGTCAGACATCTCAGAAGCCTCTGGCACAGAACCTGGCATGCTCAAGAGACATTCAGTAAATGACAGTCGGTGTCTCTTTTCCTCACCTTTTTTTTTAAACATCTGGCCAGTGCGTGGGAGACGTTTACCTATATGGGATGGAAAGTAATCTTTCCACTTACTGTAAAATTCTTGGGCGTGCGTTCCATGAGAGACACCTGGTACTTTTAGGTTGCTTCATGTTTAGGTTGCTGTCCCAGGTTCTAAAGTATAGGACTAAGACATTCAGGGGTATCTTCCTGAAGGAGGTGTGGTCTGAGCTAAGTCTCAAAGGATAAGAGCATTCTAGGCAAAGGGAGGAGTCCCTGTGCGGCACAGGTCAACATGCTCGGCTGCTCACCAGAAGGTTGGAGGTTCAATTCCATGCAGAGGGCCTAGGAGGAAAGGCCTGGCAGTTTACTTCTGAAGCGTCAGCCATTGAAAGCCTGACGGCGCACTGTTCTACTCTGACACACATGGGGTCGCCATGACTTGGACTTGATTCCATGGCAACTGGTCAGGCAAAAGGAACAGCACTCACACAGTCAGAGGCCAACAATGGCAGGGTGTGTGCAAGAAAGAAGCAGTTTGCAGTTTCTGTGCCCTGATAGACAAGCCTGTGTGTAGAGAGAGGTGAGGCTGGACAGGCTGAGCAGGCAGTCCTGGCTGCCCCAGGGGTGGCGGGGAGCCCCTAAAAGTGGAAAGCAGAGGCATGGAGGAGGTCTGGGTGTGTGTGGGGGTCATCGAGGGCAGCTTTGAGATGGATTAAGAGGGTAAGACTGTAGGAGAGTCACCCAGTTAGGGTAGAGGTGAGAGGGTGGCCTGGATCATTGTAAGACATAAAGTAAGGGAAGATGAGTGTAAGAAGCATTTATGAAGCAAATTGGTTTGGGATGCCTTTACGGTCCTCAGGGATGGTAGTCTAGGAATGGAGAGGTGGACTACAAGGACAGGGGAGCCCGGCACCTGGCTGTCTGATCTGCTTGTGAGGTGTAGATTCAAGGAGAAGAGGTGGTTCCTCAGGCCAGGGCCATGAGAGAAGAAAGAGCCAATGCAGCTTGAGGAGCAGGTGTGGCAGGCCTTTCCACTGTGGCTCTTGTCCAGGAAGGCCCTGCAGGAAGCATGAAAGGTGAGCTCCTGCACAGGGGGCTGTGCAGTGCAAGAAGGGAGCAGAGGAGAGCTGTGACGTGGGGCTGAAGAGAAGCTGGCCGGAGCCAGGCTCAGCCGGCAGGTTTGGTGACCTCCCTGTCGTGAGCTGCCCCAGCCCTGGGTGTCTGGTGGGCAGCGTCTCTTCCCACTCGCAGCACCTGCCGGTCTTCGGGGAGAGCAGCCTGACCCAGGGAGCAGCATTCCCTAACCTTGGCCTGCTTTCCTCCCTGATTTACCAGAGCAGCCTGGGAGCAGCCTGGGCCCTGAGTGCGCCACCTGCAAAAGAGTGTTCTCTCCCTACTTCAAAAAGGAGCCCGTGTACCAGCTTCCCTGTGGCCACCTCCTGTGCCGCCCCTGCCTGGGTGAGAAGCAGCGGTCCCTGCCCATGATGTGCATAGCCTGCCAGCAGCCAGTCGCCAGCCAGGATGTGCTGCGGGTCCACTTCTGAGTGACCAGCCTCAATGGGAGAAGACCCGTCGCTGGGAGGAACCACAGCTCCCAAGGTCTGGCCAGGTCCCAGGCACAGAGTGGGGTGCAGTCAGGTCCCTGGGCTGCCTTTTCTTTCCAGGGGTCTCTTCCTTTATCACCTCACACAGTGTAGCACATGAGGGTGGGGAGGGGTCTAACCCTCCTGCTCAAGTGGTACCAGGATAACAAAGCCATAGGTTGTGCTAGGAGGGATGCGGGAGCTGTCCCTCCTTCCCGTGCCTCCCTGCCACTCCCCTGGCCGGACCTCAGGGCCTGCTGGAGCCAGCCCCACCCTGGGCAGGAGCGCCCTGCAGAGGGCCCCTCAGCTGTTTGCACATACCCCTTTCAGGCTTGTCTGCACCCCGCCCCACCCCATCCCCTGGGACAGTTGTGAACGGAGAACAATACACTGTGGCTCGGACCTACAGGAGCGCCTCTGCTTTCAGAGTGTCACCCCAAAGTGAACCTGCAGGGGTTTGTGGGGTGAGTGACTCAGCCTCCTCCCCTCCCCAGCGCACACACACACACACACACACTGGGAGACCACTCTGAGCCTTAATAAAGTGATTGTTGATGTCTGCTGTTGACGTCTTCCTGGTGGAGTGCCTGTCTGTGTTGTCATCCTCCAGTCCCCAGCCCGCTCCCACACGGTGCTCCTCACGGGGCAGCCGCATGCAGTCACAGCAGCCCAGCCGCTGGCATTCCTGACAAGGGCCTAAAAGGACAGAAATGCATTTTCAGATCTAGCTAATGCGTGGGAGCCTGGCTTCTGCGGTTTGAGGGTGGATCTGTGGGTGGGTGGGAGTGAGAAGCCCCTCTCCCGGGAGGGCCACCCTGGGCTCTGGAGCTCTGGCAACGGGGCCAGCAGCACCTTCATTGTGGCAGGAAGGCACTTTTCTGGCATGAGAGCCGCTTGAGGAAACGCTTGTTTATAGGCAGCTCTTTTTTTCCATTCAGAATTTAGCCCATAGAGTCCCAGAGGGAAAATAAGTATTTCTACAACTCTTGTTTCCTGTATTGAGTAGATAGTAGTCACTAGAAGAATGTCAGTGAGAAAACCCACCATGCTGTTTCCTTCTGAGCACATTTGGGAAGGAGCAGCCCGGAGATGCTTTGTAGTATCTTATCCCTGTGGTTGATGACAGGCAGTTGTAGACAGGCTGTGGGCTGCACATTCCTGGTCCCAGGGAGCCCCCAGGCACTGGAGCCGCCTGTGCTCTGCCGTCACACAGACCTGCTGCCTCTGCCTCCCAGGGAACCTCGGGTGGAGGCCGGGGTGCTCCCTGGCTGCCCTGCTCTGCATGCAGGGCAGACAGAATCCTTACGGAAAGTGAGCTTTATTATAATTCGGATTCTTCTACTCCAGTCCAGACCACTGATTTCAATTACTTGGGGCTGGAGTTAGAGAATCTGCATTTTTTAAGAGTTTCTAGGGGATTTATTATCAGAGAGACCATAGCACCCTTTCCTTTGCTTCCCGGTGACAACTGGATGCAGCCCTTTCTGTGAGCCTTTTCCAAAAGGGTGATAAGCAGCGGTCCCTGCCCATGACGGCCACAGCTGCCGAGTGGGCTGCCTTGCCTTGGCTGGTGGCACTCCTGTGTGCCACTGGGATTTCGCCTTACCCTCCATGTGTGCTTATGTTCTTGGGAAAACTCCCGAGTTCGTAGCAGAAGCACTTTCGGGGAAGGGGGATGCCTACTTAGTCTTCCATGGTGGGGAGCGGGTGGGGGGTGCTCCTGGAAGCCACCAGCATCAAGTCAAAATAAAGCACAGTGCCAAGACGGGGCAATGCTGGAGGCACCCGCTGGCCACGGCTGGTCGTCAGGAGGCCTAGGAGTAGCCCATCACTGTCCCAGACCTCAGATGGGTGGCGCTTGGAGGTCTGCGTTTGCAACTCGGTGGGAAACCAGCATGGGAGCCACTCGGCTGGGCAGTACCTGCCCTGTATTCAGGTAGAGGGACACGTCCCTGGAGATGCCTCCATTCTTATTTTAAAACCAAAACGGAAGCCGCTGTTGTCAAGTTGATTCCAGCTCATAACGACCTTATAGTACAGTAGAACTGCCCCTAGGGTTTCCAAGGCTGTAAATCTTTTCGGAATCTTTCTCCCACGGAGCAGTTGGCAGGTTCAAACCACAGATCTTTTTATCCGCTTAGCAACCAAATGCTTTGTGGCACCAGGGCTCCTCTTGTTATTTTAAAGACACTGCCAAAAGGAAGTGGTCTTTTCTCCACCACGACCAGAAATGTACTAGCCACTCCAGGGCTATTTCTGGGAAACGGGAATAAAATGTCTCTTGCTGCCTGCTTGACTTACTGGGCAGTTTATGTCTGAGCAGAGCGCAGGGCCAGAGGCCACACAGCTTCCTGGTGGACACACTGAGCCGCTCTGACTCCCTGCGTGGACTCAGAATCTCAGAGCCTTGGCTTGGTGATCCGGGACCCTGGGGGGGGCCCCCGCCTCCCTGCCCTACTTATTCCAGCTTTTCACATCCTTTGCTTGGGTGGAGGCTCAAAGCTCCTGGGCTTGCCGCAGTGGGTCCCTCTGAGAGCAGGAGGCAGCGCAGGCACCACCTCTGCCTGGGGAGTGCAGCGGAGGGTCCCCTCGGCTGCTTCAGCCTCTGACTCCATCCCCATGGTTTCCAAGTGAGGCCTCTTCTCGGTCCCAGCCGTCCTCCCTGTGGGGCCAGGCCTCCAGCCCTGGGCCTGTGCCCTTAACCCCAGTTCTGAGCCATGCCAGTCACCCCCTCCCGTTGCCCCCCCCAGCCCCTGGGCAAGTGGAAGGGAGGCTGGTCAGTAGTCCTGGAGGAAGAATACAAGTACCCAGTCGCCAGGAAGAGGAGGAGCAGCTGCGCAGTGCTCATAGAGTTCTCCAGTGGTCCCCGTCGCTTGCAGCGTCCGGACCCTGGGGCAGAGCCAGTCCCCCTCCACCTGCCCTGCCTCCTCCTGGGGGTCTCCAGCCTGAGGCCTGCTGGGTGCTTTTCCATTCCCCAGGAAACAGTCCTTTGATGTGTAGGTTGCTGTAAGTAGGTCTGCAGACAAAGAGAAGTGTCCCTGGAGGAAAATGCCCTACTGGGCTGCCAAGCTGTTGCTCAGCCTCCCGCCTGTGGTATTGTGATGCTGGGCCGGCTGCCATTGTGATAGCCTCTGGGGTGGAGATGGGGGCTGCTTCAGGCTGGACCCCTCCTGCAGGGCAGGTGTGTACAGTGTACGAGCAAGACCAGCAGCCCCCTCCACCCTCTTCACCTCAGCCCACCGTGCCCAGCAGCTGCCACCCTGGCACCAGCTCACACATACGGGATATCTCAGGACTAGGCTGGAAGAGGCATGTCTGGAGTGAAGGCCCTGGCTGGGCTGGGAATTGGCCAAAGCTGAACTGTTGACTCGGTAGGTAGCCACCGGCCATATGTAGCTTGTTAGTTACCATCTAGTTGGCTCCAGCTCATGGTGGCCTAATGTATGACAGAATGAAATTGCCCAGTCCTATGCCATCTTCATGATTGTTGGTATGTTTCAGTCTAACGTAGCTAGTTCAGTAAATAAAATGCAAATTTTACTCAGTTACACCAGCCAGTCACATTTGGCTAGTGGCTCCCATACTGGACAGAGCAGACACACAACATTTCTATCACCATAGAAAGTCCTTTTGGACAGTGTTGGGCCAGAATACGAGCTTGGTAAGACTGGTCCTTATACCTCTTACAACCCTGTCTCCTGAAAGAGGAAGCACTCTGACCCTGGAGGGTGTGCTGGTAATGGAGTGTAGGGTTATGGGGTTTCCAGAGAGGGAGGGTCGGATGCACGCACTTGAACCCTCCTGCCCCCATAGGCATCGGGCCAGCCCTGATGTAATGCACTCCCTCCCTGCAAAGAGGAGCCTGAAATGGCTCCATCTGCCTCTGTTCATGTCCCAGAAGTGTGACAAGATCTCACAAGAGCGATGGCACAAGGACGAGATGGAGACAAGGAAGAGGCAGCCTTTTGGTGGTGGCAAGGTTTTTGCATCAAAGTTTGCACCAATAACAAAATAATGCTATCTACCCATAACCATAGGTGCTCTGGTAGCATAGTGCCTAAGGCACCTGACTGCTAACCAGAAGGCTGGCCGTTCAAACCCACCAGCCACTCCTTGGAAGGAAGGTTGGGCAATCTACTTCCATAGTGATACTGCCTCAGAAATCCAAGGAGGGGTTGTATGAGTTGGGTCTGACTCGACGGCACGTAACAACAATAACAACTCATAACCATACGATCCAGAGACATCACCACCAACATTTTAGTGTTTTTTCTTCCAATTATTTTTCTAAAAGGAAAAAAAAAACCTATATGTATATAGTGTGTATTTCTGTTACCTTCTGTTTCATTCAATGTTATTTCATGGACGTTGGTCTTGTCTTTAGGCACTATTCTTATTATAAGGGTCATTTAGAAGAACAAACCAGAATAACCATGGAAACCCTAAGAATGAAGAACAGTTTGAAGGGTGAGAACTAACCCATGAATATACAGATCAACCAAATAAAAATCTAGAAATAGGTCGGTCAACTGCATATGAAAATTGTGTGCACTATAAAGGCGGTATCAGCAATCAGTGGGGAAAGATAGGGCTGTCAACAAGTGGTGCCGGGATCACTTGAAAAATGAAACCAGGTAAGAGCCAGAAGGAAACAGGAGAATTCCTTGATAACTGGGAAATAGGGAAAGCCTTCCTCACTGAGTCAAAGTCCAGATACAGCAAGGGAAAAGATTGGTAACATTGACTACATGTGAAAAAAAAAACCAAAACAACAAAACACATGCAATTAGGGGAAATAAAATCTACAAATTACAAGCTGAGAAAATATATTTGGAACTTGTATTACAATGGTTAATAGCCCTAATATAAAGCTTCTAAAAATATTCACAAAGATGCGAATGGCCTTTCAGAATGTAAAAAGATGTTCTACCTGGTTCATAAAAAGATGACTGCAAGTAAACAATACTGAAATACCATTTCTTGCTGGGCAGGTTGGCAAAAATCTAGAAGTTTGACCACAACCTGCTGGTGAGGCTGTCGGGTAAAGACCTCCGTCCCACGCTACTGATGGGAATGTGAAAGGTGCCGCCCCGGCGGAGGGGGATCTGATAATATCTAGCGGTTACATGTGTACTTACCCTTTGAGCTGACCATCCCCATCTAGGATTCTACTCTAAAGATTCCCTGGCAAATACACAAAAACAATTTCAGCCCTCCAGCGAGTAGCCTGAGCAGGCAGGGCTGGCCCTTGGGGACCTGAGGAGCCAGGTATCAAACCCCCCCCCCCATGGAGGGCCCAGGGCCAAGTGATTTACGCATCCACAGCTATGGAGGAGATTATGG